>NC_053022.1:267294301-267508470 GCF_003073215.2 Triticum urartu
TACACTTTCCGAGGAAATAACCTCAAGTTCATAGTATCAACTCTATTGGAAAAATTCCATCGATTATATTTGGAGATTTTGAATTTCCTCTTCCTACTGTCAGGAAGAAATATGATATTCTTATTATTGGGGATGTGCATATCCCCGTTGAGGTAACATAGTGTTATTCGAAATTTCTCTGGTTCCATGTTATTCGGAATGAGTTCGTTAACAAAACTTGATCAACCTTGTTAGTGGATTCCTTTTAATGATCATGAGATGGATGAAACTATAAGGCACAACCTTCTGTACCCCACTTTTACTTTCTATTATTTATATTAAATAAAATAAAAATAATACTTTTCTGTATGTTATCTAATTATCCGTGCAATATAAAAATACCTCGAAAATAAAAGTTCTCCAAATGTCCTGAAATTTGCATATGATTTTTTCTAGAATATTTGAGAATATTTGGCACTGAGAACACAGCAGGGGGGTCACCTACCTTCCCACGAGGGTGGAGGGCGCGCCCTACCTCCCTGGGCGCGCCCCCTGCCTCGTGGGCCCACGGTGGCCCTCCTTCACTTATCCTTTCACCCATACACTTCTTATTCCTCCCACAAACACGAATATCCAGCTCAAGCACGAGTTCTAGCTCATTTTGCTGCCATTTTCGATCTCCTTGCTCAAAGCACCTCTCACAAAACTGCGTGGGGAGATTGTTCCTTGGTATGTGACTCCAACATTGGTCCAATTAGTTTTTGTTCTAGTGCTTTATTCATTGCAAATTTTTGCTACTTAGGTGACCCTGTTCTTGAGCTTGCATGTCAAATTTATATGGTCAAAAGTAGTTTTGATGCATGATATAGGCCCTAGGAACTTGTAGGAGTAGTTGCTATCAATATTATTGAGTTTGGTTTACTTTTATTTTGAAGTTACTAACAATTTCAGAATTTTTCAAAAAATGATAAAGAGATTTTTGAGGGGCTCATCGAGCCGAAGCTCAAGGGAAAAGCAAAATGAAGAGGCACAGAAGCCTAAATATAATTTGCCTCGCATCGCGGAGGTTAGGCCGTGTGAATGGCACTCCGATGAATTCTTGAGAGAAACCGGGATTTATGAGGATTTTTATGAATTGGCAAAGAATGCAAGCCTCACCGACTTCCTGCAGGACCAACGCGAATAGTATCTCTTACTCACCAATATATTTGTGCAAAACTTCTACTATTATCCTAGGGAATCACCTCCTTCAGTAGAGTTTCATTTATATGATGTGGTTAAGAAGATGTCACTTTATGATTTTTGTCGGGTTTGTTTGATCCCTTTTGAGGGTATTTTAGAGGAACTACATCGCAAGGATGTGGAAGGTTTTATTGATACTATCACTGTAGGGGAAACTAGGAAGGTTTCCGATGCACGAATCACTAGCATACATTTTCCTGTTTTATGCTACTTTGCAATATTTGCTAGTCGTTCCTTAATTGGTCACGGAAACTGTGGAAACCTTAGTGTCCCTGATATTTTTATTCCGTTCCACGGTTTATATGCTGACAACTCTATTAGTATGGGCGGTATTATTGCTAAACGGTTAAGTCTTAACCGTACCAAAGGACCCATCTTTGGTGGTATTTATGCTTCACGCCTTGCCGCACATTATAATATACCTATTAGGCACTATGAAAAAGAAGAAAAATTGCTGCCTCGTGTTTATTTAGATTATAAGAGTATGGTAGCACATGACTTTGTTATAAAGAATAGGGAAGGGGACCTGAAATACAAACTGTTCTTTGATAAACATCACCCCGAGACTATCACCTTGCCTGCTCCTTCCTTGTTTAATTTATCTTCAGGAAAGTACCTCGTCTCGCCGAAGGACATTCATGCCTACCGGAACCCTACATCAGCCACAGAGCCAGAGGCGGAACCACAAGTTGATCCTCCGCGACAGTCTAATTACCTGTGGGATCCGGAGATGATTGCCAACCAGTGGCAATCGGAGCCTTCTTCATCACAGTACAACCCCAACTATTACTATGGATATCAGCCAGGCCAACCGTGGCCGTAGACCAACTTAGGCCAAAAGCCTAAGCTTGGGGGAGTACGTATTTCTCACCAACATTATATTTATGTTCACACACTCATTGCTAGATGTCGGTGCTCATACTTTTTCATTGTATCATCCATGCTAGTTTATTTTCCTTTTTATGCTTTCTTCTTGTGTGTTTAATAAACCTTAAGAAAAACCAAAAAAATTAGTTGTAGCTTTTAATTAATTCACTTTCCATGCTTGTAGCAGTAATTAAAAAGAAAATCCAAAAAGATTTCCTATTCTTCTTTTACTTGTTGGGAGCTCTCCCGTGTAGATAGTTTTATTTATTTTCTTTTCTTTGGGGGTCGATAGGAGAAGACCGTAATTAAATTGTTGAAGTGGCTCTTATATGCATTATTGTTGATCTAACAAAAGAGCCCATATTGCCTTGTCTTCTCCTGTTTATTGAATGCTTGCAGATTCCAGCTTAGTCCAATGCACGTGCACTATTATTATTATTCATATCATTCGATCGTGCAAGTGAAAGGCATTTATGATGTTATATGATGGACTGACTGAGATAAGAAAAACTGGTATGAAGTCGACCTCTTTTGTTTTTGTAAATATGATTAGTTCATCGTTCCTGATTCAGCCTATTATGAATAAACATGTTTGCAATGACAACTAGAGATCATAGTTTCTTATGCCATGCTTGATTAGCTATGAGTTATAATGGTTTACCTTGCGTGCCAACATGCTATTAAAATGGTTGTGATGTGGTATGATAGGGTGGTATCCTCGTCTGAATGATTTAAGTGACTTGACTTGGCGCATGTTCACGCATGTAGTTGAAATAAAATCAACATAGCCTTCACGATATTTATGTTCATGGTGGATTATATCCTACTCATGCTTGCATTTAGTGTTGATTAATTTTAATGCATGTTCATGACTGTTGTCGCTCTCTAGCTGGTCGCTTCTCAGTCTTTTGCTAGCCTTCACCTGGTCGCTTCTCAGTCTTGATATTCCCGTGGACGATAGTATGTCTATTATTCTTGGAAGACCCTTTTTGAATACTGCAGGGGCTGTTATTGATTGCACTAAAGGCAATGTCACTTTTCATGTTAATGGTAATGAGCATACAGTACACTTTCCGAGGAAATAACCTCAAGTTCATAGTATCAACTCTATTGGAAAAATTCCATCGATTATATTTGGAGATTTTGAATTTCCTCTTCCTACTGTCAGGAAGAAATATGATATTCTTATTATTGGGGATGTGCATATCCCCGTTGAGGTAACATAGTGTTATTCGAAATATTCTTATTATTGGGGATGTGCATATCCCCGTTGAGGTAACATAGTGTTATTCGAAATTTCTCTGGTTCCATGTTATTCGGAATGAGTTCGTTAACAAAACTTGATCAACCTTGTTAGTGGATTCCTTTTAATGATCATGAGATGGATGAAACTATAAGGCACAACCTTCTGTACCCCACTTTTACTTTCTATTATTTATATTAAATAAAATAAAAATAATACTTTTCTGTATGTTATCTAATTATCCGTGCAATATAAAAATACCTCGAAAATAAAAGTTCTCCAAATGTCCTGAAATTTGCATATGATTTTTTCTAGAATATTTGAGAATATTTGGCACTGAGAACACAGCAGGGGGGTCACCTACCTTCCCACGAGGGTGGAGGGCGCGCCCTACCTCCCTGGGCGCGCCCCCTGCCTCGTGGGCCCACGGTGGCCCTCCTTCACTTATCCTTTCACCCATACACTTCTTCTTCCTCCCCCAAACACGAATAACCAGCTCAAACCCGAGTCCAAGCTCGTTTTGCTGCCATTTTCGATCTCCTTGCTCAAAGCACCTCTCACAAAACTGCTTGGGGAGATTGTTCCTTGGTATGTGACTCCTCCATTGGTCCAATTAGTTTTTGTTCTAGTGCTTTATTCATTGCAAATTTTTGTTGCTTAGGTGACCCTGTTCTTGAGCTTGCATGTCAAATTTATATGGTCAAAAGTAGTTCTAATGCATGATATAGGCTCTAGGCACTTGTATGAGTAGTTGCTATCAATATTATTAAGTTTGGTTTACTTTTATTTTGAAGTTACTAAAAATTTCAGATTTTTTCAGAGGAAGAAATATGCTTAGGAAAATGTTCCAAGGTGTTTCTTCAAGGAAGCAAGGACCCAGGCTTGCAATGCGTGATGCTGATGAAGAGCCACCAAGAGACACTCCAGTGCGTCCTTGTGAGTGGCCTTCTGAAAACTTTATGGATCGAGCGGGAATTAAGGAAGAATTCACCGCATATTTGCGTAGCACTGATCTTGTGAGCTTCGAGGAAGATAAGTGCAGCCAGTATCACAGTCTCACTAGTTCCTTTGTGAGGAGGTTTGAATTTTCAACTTCACGTAATTCTCCAACTGTCCTGTTTGATCTTTATGAAAATTCTTACACTATGGACTTAGAGGATTTTACCACTGCTTGCAAACTTCCACAATGGGGTAGTATCAGGGATCCTCGCAAATCTGAATTTAGAGATTTTCTTGCTAGTATAACGATGGAGGAATCTAGAGATATAACACAAGCTACCATAGGGAGCATTCATTTTCCTGCTATACATTATTTTGCTCTCTTCATAGGTAGATGCATTAATGGTAAAGATGAGGCATGTCACATGTGTGTCCCTGACCTCAGTATTCTTAGGAGTGCTGTGTTAGGAGACAAATCTTATAATTTGGGAGCCATTGTTGCACGTAGGTTACATCTTAATAGATTTAATGGAGATTTCTTTGGAGTAATTTATGCAACCCGCATAGCTAATTTTCTGGGTGTAGCCATACGCGAATATGATATTGAATTACCTCCTACTTATCTTGATTTTAATGCTATGGTTCACCACCAGTTTGTCGAGAGGAATGAATCACCTCTCCAGTATCGCTTAATCTTTGATAGACGCCGTGTTGTCCATATTACTCCCCCTGCTCCTGCCCTCTTTGATTATCAGGCAAGAGGAAGATATGTCATTTCAAGAGAGGAGGCAGATGAGTACGAGAGGAGGGCGGAGGCCGCTCGTCGCCACGCTGCAGCTCAGGAGGCGATAGCCGCTGCATCTCAGTATGACCCCAACTATTATTACGGATATCAGCCAGGCCAGCCTTGGCCATAGACCAACTTAGGCCAAAAGCCTAAGCTTGGGGGAGTACGTATTTCCCACCGACATTACATTTATGTTCACACACTCATTGCTAGATGTCGGTGCTCATACTTTTTCATTGTATCATCCATGCTAGTTTATTTCCTTTTATGCTTTCTTCTTGTGTGTTTAATAAACCTTAAGAAAAACCAAAAAAATTAGTTGTAGCTTTTAGCTAGTTCACTTTCCATGCTTGTAGTAGTAATTAAAAATAAAACCCACAAAGATTTCATGTTCTTCTTTTGTTTGTTGGGAGCTTTCCCGTGTAAATACTCTTATTTCTTTTCTTGTTCTTTGGGGGGGTGGGGGTGTCGATAGGAGAAGACCATAATTAAATAGTTGAAGTAGCTCTTATATGCATTATTGTTGATCTGACAAAAGAGCCCATATTGCCTTGTCTTCTCCTGTTTATTGAATGCTTGCAGATTCCAACTTAGTCCAATGCACTTGCACTATTATTATTATTCACATCATTCGATCGTGCAAGTGAAAGGCAATTATGATGTTATATGATGGACGCACTGAGATAAGAAAAACTGGTATGAACTCGACCTCTTTTGTTTTTGTAAATATGATTAGTTCATCATTCCTGATTCAGCCTATTATGGATAAACATGTTTGCAATGACAACTAGAGATCATAGTTTCTTGTGCCATGCTTGATTAGCTATGAGTTATAATGGTTTACCTTGCGTGCCAACATGCTATTAAAATGGTTACAATATGGTATGATAGGGTGGTATCCTCCTCTGAATGATTTAAGTGACTTGACTTGGCACATGTTCACACATGTAGTTGAAACAAAATCAGCATAGCCTTCACGATATTTATGTTCATGGATGGATTATATCCTACTCATGCTTGCATTCGGTGTTGATTAATTTTAATGCATGTTCATGACTGTTGTCGCTCTCTAGCTGGTCGCTCCCCAGTATTTTGCTAGCCTTCACCCGTACTAAGCGGGAATACTGCTTGTGCATCCAACTCCATAAACCCCAAAGTTATTCCAAATGAGTCCACCATACCTACCCATATACGGTATCTACCTGTCGTTCCAAGCAAATTTGTATGTGCCAAACTCTAAACCTTCAAATAAATATCCTATTTTGTATGCTCGAATAGCTCATGTATCAACTAGGGCTATCCGTATCTTCCATGTTAGGCGGGTTATTCTCAAGAGGAGTGGACTCCGCTCCTCACTCACGAGATAAATGGCTGGTCATCGGGATGCCCAGTCCCATGCTTTATGCAAACTAAATCAAAATAATTGCAAATAAAACTCCCCCTGGGACTCTTGTTAGTTGGAGGCACTCATTGTTTCGAGCAAGCCATGGATTGATGCTTGTTGGTGGAAGGGGGAGTATAAACTTTACCATTCTGTTTGGGAACCGCCTATAATGTGTGTAGCATGGAAGATATTGCCATCTCTTGGTTGTTATGTTGACAATGAAAGTATACCGCTCAAAATATTATTCACCTATGTTTCAAAAATGAGCTCTGGCACCTCTACAAATCCCTGCTTCCCTCCGCGAAGGGCCTATCTATTTACTTTTATGTTGAGTCGTCCTCCCCTTATTAAAAACACCAGTTGGAGAGCACCGCTGTCATTTGCATTCATTATTGTTAGTTTACATTGAGTATGACTTGACTGGATCTCTTTTACCATGAATTACAATGTCTAGTCAGTCCTTGATCTTTAAAGGTGCTCTGCATTTATGTTTTGCGGTCTTAGAAAGGGCTAGCGAGATACCATCTTGTTATATCATATTATGATTGTTTTGAGAAAGTGTTGTCATCCGAGATTTATTATTATGGCTCGTTAGTTGATTATGCCATTGATATGAGTAAACATGAGACCTATGCGTTATTGAGAATGTGGTTAGTTATAATCTTCATTGAAAACTTGAATGCTGGCTTTACATATTTACAACAACAAGAGCAAACAAAGTTTGTAAAAGCTTTTCTTTATCACTTTCAGTTTATCAACTGAATTGCTTGAGGACAAGCAAGGGTTGAAGCTTGGGGGAGTTGATACGTCTCCGTCGTATCTACTTTTCCAAACACTTTTGCCCTTGTTTTGGACTCTAACTTGCATGATTTGAATGGAACTAACCCAGACCGACGCTGTTTTCAACAGAATTACCATGGTGTCATTGATGTGCAGAAACAAACGTTCTCAGAATGACTTGAAACTTCACGGGGCCACTTTTTGGAAAATATAAAAAATACCTGCAAAAGATGAAGGCCAGGGGTCCCACCACCTGTCCACGAGGGTGGGGGCACGCCTGCCCTCCTATGGTGCGCCCCTACCTCGTGGGCCCCCTGGTGCCTCTCCGACTCCAACTCCAACACTATATATTATGTTTCGGGGAGAAAAAAATCAGATAGAAGAAATCATCACGTTTTACGATACGGAGCTGCCGCCAAGCCCTAAAACCTCTAGGAGGGCTGATCTGGAGTCCATTCAGGGCTCCAGAGAGGGGAATCCGTCGCCATCATCATCATCAACCATCCTCCATCACCAATTTCATGATGCTCACCGCCGTGCGTGAGTAATTCCATCGTAGGCTTGCTGGACGGTGATGGGTTGGATGAGATTTATCATGTAATCGAGTTAGTTTTGTTAGGGTTTGATCCCTAGTATCCACTATGTTATGAGATTGATGTTGCTATGACTTTGCAATGCTTAATGCTTGTCACTAGGGCCTGAGTGCCATGATTTCAGATCTGAACCTATTATGTTTTCATCAATATATGAGAGTTCTTGATCCTATCTTGCAAGTCTATAGTCACCTATTATGTGTTATGATCCGTTAATCCCAAAGTGACAGTAATCGGGATACTTACCGGTGATGACCGTAGTTTGAGGAGTTCATGTATTCACTATGTGTTAATGCTTTGTTCCGGTTCTCTATTAAAAGGAGGCCTTAATATCCCTTAGTTTCCGTAAGGACCCCGCTGCCACGGGAGGGTAGGACAAAAGATGTCATGCAAGTTCTTTTCCATAAGCACGCATGACTATATTCGGAATACATGCCTACATTACATTGATGCACTGGAGCTAGTTCTGTGTCACCCTAGGTTATGACTGTTACATGATGAACCGCATCCGGCATAATTCTCCATCACTGACCCATTGCCTATGAGCTTTCCATATATTGTTCTTCGCTTATTCACTTTTCCGTTGCTATTGCTATCATCACTACAAAATACCAAAAACATTACTTTTACTACTGTTACCTTTTGCTACCGTTACCACTACTATCATATTACTTTGCTACTAAATACTTTGCTGCAAATATTTAGTTTCCAGGTGTGGTTGAATTGACAACTCAGCTGCTAATACTTGAGAGTATTCTTTGGCTCCCCTTGTGTCGAATCAATAAATTTGGGTTGAATACTTTACCCTTGAAAACTGTTGCGATCCCCTATACTTGTGGGTTATCACAGTATCATGCATAATTTCTTTGTATAAGTTAATAGGTATTGCACTAGCACTAGCACCCATATCACACAAGCCATGATAACAATGATCTCCTATTTTAACAGAAATAACAGGCATGCCTACCACAGTTCTATGTTTATTTTTAGCACAAGGTTTAGCAATTCTAGCAGTTTCATCACAGAAATAAATAACACGCCCATCAATATTATCAGCCAAGAGATCCTTAACAATAGCAATACTAGGTTCAACTTTAACTTGCTCAGGAGGTGTATAGGTTCTAATATTGCTTTTACGAACCACAGTTGAAGCTTTAGCATGATCTTTTATCCTAACAGGAAAAGGTGGTTTCTCAACATAAGCAGTAGGAATAATAGGATCATTATAAGTGACAGTATTTTCTTCAACTTTAATAGGTGCAGCTACTTTTACTTCAATGGTAGGATGATATTTAAACCACTTCGCCTCAGGGAGATCAACATGAGTAGCAAAAGATTCACAGAAAGAAGCTACTATCTCAGAGTCAAGTCCATATTTAGTGCTAAATTTACAGAAAACATCAGTATCCATAAAAGATTTAACACAATCAAACTTAGGTGTCATACCTAACTCCTTACCTTCATCGAGATCCCAATCTTCAGAGTTGCGTTTAATTCTTTCCAATAAATCCCATTTGAATTCAATAGTCTTCATCATAAAAGAGCCAGCACAAGAAGTATCGAGCATGGTGCGGTTGTTATCAGAAAGCCGAGCATAAATTTTTTGGATAATCATTTCTCTTGAGAGCTCATGATTGGGGCATGAATATAACATTGATTTAAGCCTCCCCCAAGCTTGAGCGATGCTTTCTCCTTCGCGAGGCCAAAAATTATATATATAATTACGATCACGATGAACAAGATGCATAGGATAAAACTTCTGATGAAATTCCAATTTCAATCTTTTGTAGTTCCATGATCCCATATCATCACAAAGCCTATACCATGTCAATGCGTCTCCCTCCAAAGATAAAGGGAAGACCTTCTTCTTTATAACATCATCGGGCATACCTGCAAGCTTAAATAATCCACAAACTTTATCCACATATATTAGGTGCTCATCAGGATGTAATGTTCCATCTCCTGCAAAAGGATTAGCTAGCAGTTTTTCTATCATACCCGAAGGAATTTCAAAGCAGATATTTTCATTTTCAGTAGGTTCAATAGGTTCATTAGGTTGAGGAGCAACTCTTTGCTCTACTGGTCGGGGTGGAGATACCCCGAATAAGCCCCTCAGAGGATTACTTTCCATAGTAACAAGTGACAGTAAATTTCAGCACACTATATAAATTTTTCCTTACCAAATTCCACCTACCAAAGGCGCTTCACTCCCCGGCAACGGCGCCAGAAAAGAGTCTTGATGACCCACAAGTATAGGGGATCTATCGTAGTCCTTTCGATAAGTAAGAGTGTCGAACCCAACGAGGAGCAGAAGGAAATGATAAGCAGTTTCTAGTAAGGTATTCTCTGCAAGCACTGAAATTGTAGGTAACAGATAGTTTTGTGATAAGATAATTTGTAACGAGCAACAAGTAACAAAAGTAAATAAGGTGCAGCAAGGTGGCCCAATCCTTTTTGTAGGAAAGGACAAGTCTGGACAAATTCTTATATAGAGAAAAGCGCTCCCGAGGACACATGGGAATTATCGTCAAGCTAGGTTTCATCACGATCATATGATTCGCGTTCGGTACTTCGATAATTTGGTATGTGGGTGGACCGGTGCTTGGGTACTATCCTTACTTGGACAAGCATCCCACTTATGATTAACCTCTATTGCAAGAATCCGCAACTACAACAAAAGTATTAAGGTAAACCTAACCATAGCATGAAACATATGGATCCAAATCAGCCCCTTACGAAGCAACACATAAACTAGGGTTTAAGTTTCTGTCACTCTAGCAACCCATCCTCTACTTATTACTTCCGAATACCTTCCTCTAGGCCCAAATAATGGTGAAGTGTCATGTAGTCGACGTTCACATAACACCACTAGAGGAGAGACAACATACATCTCATCAAAATATCGAACGAATACCAAATTCACATGACTACTAATAGCAAGACTTCTCCCATGTCCTTAGGAACAAACGTAACTACTCACAAAGCATATTCATGTTCATAATCAGAGGGGTATTAATATGCATATAGGATCTGAACATATGATCTTCCACCAAATAAACCAACTAGCATCAACTACGAGGAGTAATCAACACTACTAGCAACCCACATGTACCAATCCCAGACTTAGAGACAAGAATTGGATACAAGAGATGAACTAGGGTTTGACAGGAGATGGTGCTGGTGAAGATGTTGATGGAGATTGACCCCCTCCCGATGAGAGGATCGTTGGTGATGATGATGGCGATGATTTCCCCCTCCCGGAGGGAAGTGTCCCCGGCAGAACAGCTCCGCCAGAGCCCTAGATTGGTTCCACCAAGGTTCCGCCTCGTGGCGGCGGAGTCTCGTCTCGAAAGCTTGCTTATTATTTTTTCCTCATCAAAAGACTCCATATAGCAGAAGATGGGCATCGGAGGGCCACCAGGGGCCCCACGAGGCAGGGGGCGCACCCAGGGGGGGTAGGGCGCACCCCCACCCTCGTGGGCAGGGTGTGGCCCCCCTCTGGAACTTCTTGCGCTTAGTATTTTTAATATATTCTGAAAATGACTTCCGTGAAGTTTCTGGACTTTTGGAGCTGTGCAGAATAGGTCTCTAATATTTGCTCCTTTTCCAGCCCAGAATCCCAGCTGCCGGCATTCTCCCTCTTTATGTAAACCTTGTAAAATAAGAGAGAATAGGCATAAGTATTGTGACATAATGTGTAATAACAGCCCATAATGCAATAAATATCGATATAAAAGCATGATGCAAAATGGATGTATCAGTTGTGGGAGGAGGCAGAACACGATTTATAAGGGCGGGGGTGCCCCCTCCTAACAGGCTAGTCTTTTGGGGGGTGAGGGCCCAAGGCCTCTCATAAGTCGGTGTTGCTCTCCGGTTAGGCCTGGTGACGCAGGTGGGTCGGAAACACTGGTGATAGTGGACTCTGAATTGCGTAACAATTGGTATCAGAGCCCAGGTGTCCGGAATAAATCTCGGTGAACTCACGGGTGGTCGGTCATGGTTGGTGGGCTGGAAACGCTGGTGTTAGCGGGCCCATGGTGACCGATGTGTGAGGGGGAGATTGTTGGGTTTAGTCCCACATCAGTTGTGGGAGGAGGCAGAACATGATTTATAAGGGCAGGGGTATCCCCTCCTAACAGGCTAGTCTTTTGGGGGAAAGGGCCCAAGGCCTCTCATAAGTCGGTGTTGCTCTCCGGTTGGGCCTGGCGACGCATGTGGGTCGGAAACGCTGGTGATAGCGGACTCGAAATTGCGTAACAATTGGTATCAGAGCCCAGGTGCCCGGAATAAATCTCGGTGAACTCACAGTGGTCGGTCATGGTTGGTGTGTTGGAAACGCTGGTGTTAGCGGGCCCATGGTGACCGATGTGTGAGGGGGAGATTGTTGGGTTTAGTCCCACATCGGTTGTGGAAGGAAGCAGAACATGATTTATAAGGGCGGGGGTGTCCCCTCCTAACAGGCTAGTCTTTTGGGGAAAAGGGCCCAAGGCCTCTCATAAGTCGAAGTTGCTCTCCGGTTGGGCCTGATGACGCAGGTGGGTCGAAAACACTGGTGATAGCGGACTCAGAATTGCATAACACCTATTCGTTACATCGGCCTCCCTCTCGCTGTCAAAAGTTTTACCAGGATTCACTTCAACATCTTGAAGACAACACCGCTGGTAAATTGGCATCTTGGAGAGGAAAGCATGTCGCTATCTCGCGTTGCATGACCTTGCTCAAGGTGGTCCTTCGGACGGGGTTGATGGTGACAATTTTTTGGGAGTCCTTCTGGCTTCTACCACATTACACCGCAGGACCTTGTGATGTAGGTACTGAAATAGATTGTCAGGTTGAGGCATGCCTTTGGGCTGGAGCTGACAAGGTGACTGGTGGCAAGTGCAAAGTCAATTCGGTTTGCAAACCAAAGGAATTTGGAGGTCTTGCCATTTTGAATCTTGAAAAGTTTGCCACTGCAATAGATATGATCATCTAGGATACTACTCTACGCCACTATGAGTAGCCTAAGACAAGTTTTAGAACCTTGCTATACACACGACGGGGTATAACTAATTTATGCACGACGCTATTAATCAAGTCGTTGCTCGGAAGAAGCAAAGTACAGGACATCGTCCAATGTTACATCGTGCATGAATCGGCTGTTAGATAATGTTTATACGTAGTTTCTGTGTATACCCCTGTATCTTGTATTTGTACACTGTTGTGTACCCTTATATATATGAGATAGCCACACCCGTATTGGGTGTCGTGCAGTTTCCCAAACCCTGAATTTTACATGGTATTAGTTTAGGTTTCGATCGCTTCCGCTCTGTGCCAATCGTCCTCGACCCTGATGGCATCCGCCACGGCCGCCGCCGCCCCGGCCTCTCTGTTCCTGGCCTCTCGGCCGCTATTTCCCTTGGCTGGAGCCAATCAATCCGGTGTGGTTCCGCCATCGCCGGTCGTCAGCGACTCCTCCTTGTTGGCTGTACCTGCAGAGACCTACGTGGCCGCGCCCGCGGTGCCGTCCCGCGCACTGCATGCGGGCGTGCATGGCGCATGGTCCGCGGCCTCCTCCAACGCGTACACCGCCCTGCCTCCAGCTGCGTACGGCACCCCGGCTCCAGGCGCATCGCTCGCGCATGGTGCGTACGGCGCCCCGCCTTCAAGCACGTCGCCCACGGATCCAGTCACGTACAACGCCCTGTCTCCAGCCGCATACTGCGCGTACGACGCTCCACCCCGACTGCGTCCAACGCGTTGACCGCGGTCGCGTACAACGCGTCGCCCGTGGATTCCTACGCCATACGTACGGCTGCTGCGGCGTCCTATAGCATTGCACCGATGATCTACGGCGGTTACCAGCCAGCTCCTCTGATCGCGCCGTTCTATGGTGCATCTGCTCCATCATATGGTGCTTCCCTGACAGTGTATCTTCCGCCGGCTGCGGTTCCTTCGATCGCGCCGCCTCTGCCGGATCATGTCGCCACTGCTGCACCATTCTACTTCGCGCACCTCATCCCGGTGAAGCTTGATACGTCTCCGTCGTATCTACTTTTCCAAACACTTTTGCCTTTGTTTTGAACTCTAACTTGCATGATTTGAATGGAACTAACCCGGACTGACGCTGTTTTCAGCAGAATTACCATGGTGTTATTTATGTGCAGAAACAAACGTTCTCAGAATGACCTGAAACTTCACGGAGCCACTTTTTGGAAAATATAAAAAATACCTGCCAAAGATGAAGGCCAGGGGGCCCGCCACGTGTCCACGAGGGCGGGGGCCGCGCCTGCCCTCCTAGGGCGGCCCCCCTACCTCATGGGCCCCCTGGTGCCTTCCGACTCCAACTCCAACTCTATATATTGTGTTTCGGGGAGAAAAAAATCAGAGAGAAGAAAACATCACGTTTTATGATACGGAGCCGCCGCCAAGCCCTAAAACCTCTCGGGAGGGCTGATCTGGAGTCCATTCGGGGCTCCGGAGAGGGGAATCCGTCGCCATCGTCATCATCAACCATCCTCCATCACCAATTTCATGATGCTCACTTCCGTGCGTGAGTAATTCCATCGTAGGCTTGCTGGACGGTGATGGGTTGGATGAGATTTATCATGTAATTGAGTTAGTTTTGTTAGGGTTTGATCCCTAGTATCCACTATGTTCTGAGATTGATGTTGCTATGACTTTGCAATGCTTAATGCTTGTCACTAGGGCCCGAGTGCCATGATTTCAGATCTGAACCTATTATGTTTTCATCAATATATGAGAGTTCTTGATCCTATCTTGCAAGTCTATAGTCACCTATTATGTGTTATGATCCGTTAACCCCGAAGTGACAATAATCATGATACTTACCGGTGATGTCCGTAGTTTGAGGAGTTCATGTATTCACTATGTGTTAATGATTTGTTCCGGTTCTCTATTAAAAGCAGGCCTTAATATCCCTTAGTTTCCGTAAGGACCCCGCTGCCACGGGAGGGTAGGACAAAAGATGTCATGCAAGTTCTTTTCCATAAGCACGTATGACTATGTTCGGAATACATGCCTACATTACATTGATGAACTGGAGCTAGTTCTGTGTCACCCTAGGTTATGACTGTCACATGATGAACCGCATCCGGCATAATTCTCCATCACTGATCCATTGCCTACGAGCTTTCCATATATTGTTCTTCGCTTATTTACTTTCCCGTTGCTATTGCTATCATCACTACAAAATACCAAACCATTACTTTTACTACTGTTACCTTTTGCTACCGTTACCACTACTATCATACCTTTCTACTAAACACTTCGCTGCAAATATTAAGTTTCCAGGTGTGGTTGAATTGACAACTCAGCTGCTAATACTTGAGAGTATTCTTTGGCTCCCCTTGTGTCGAATCAATAAATTTGGGTTGAATACTTTACCTTCGAAAACTGTTGCGATCCCCTATACTTGTGGGTTATCAAGACTATTTTCTGGCGTTGTTGCCGGGGAGCATAGCTCTATTCTTTGAGTCACTTGGGATATATATATCTGCTTATCATTATGAAGAACTTGAGAGATCCAAAAACCAAGATCTATCCCTCAACTACGGGGGGAGGTAAGGAACTGCCATCTAGCTCTGAGCTCTGCACTTGATTCACCTTCTGTTTTGAGTAAGCTTGTGACACCTACACCTGCTTTTGTTATCCATTCTGATATGTCGCATGTTATTGATGATGCCACTTCTGCTATGCATGATACTTATGATGAAACTACTTCTATGCTTGATACTACTCTGCCACTTGGTGAATTTCTTGATGAACAACTTGCTAGGGCTAGAGATATTGAAAATATTGAATCTGATAATACTGATGAAATTGATGCTGAAGACTTGCCTATTATTCCTGAGGTTATGTTTTTGATCAAGAAGCTTCTTTAGCTATTTTAGCTTGCAAAGATAGTTATGAACTCAAAAGGTTATTAGCTAAATGGAATAAGAAATCTATAAATGCTAGAATGAAACCTGACTGCTTTTGCTACTTCACCTATCTGTGTTACTGATAAGGATTATGAATTCTCTGTTGATCCTGATATAATTACTTTGGTTGAATCTGATCCTTTTCATGGTTATGAATCTGAAACTGTTGTGGCACATCTTACTAAACTAAATGATATAGCCACCCTGTTCACTAAAGATGAGAGAACTCGTTACTTTTACATCCTTAAAATATTTCCGTTCTCATTAAAGGGTGATGCTAAGATATGGTTTAATTCTCTTGATCCTGGTTGTGTGCGTAGTCCCCGATATGATTTATTACTTCTCTGCTAAATATTTCCCTGCTCATAAGAAACAAGCTGCTTTAAGGGATATATATAATTTTGTACAAATTGAAGAAGAGAGTCTCCCACAAGCTTGGGGGAGGCTTCTCCAATTACTTAATGCTTTGCCTGATCATCCTCTTAAGAAAAATGAAATACTTGATATCTTTTATAATGGACTAACCGATGCCTCCAGAGATTACCTGGATAGTTGTGCTGGTTCTGTTTTCAGGGAAAGGAACACCGGATGAAGCTGAAATTCTATTGAATAATATGTTGGCAAATGAAAATAATTGGACACCTCCGGAGCCAGTTCCTGAGCCTATTCCTAAACCAACTCCGAAGAAGAGGGGTATTCTATTTCTCAGTCCTGAAGATATGCAAGAGGCAAAGAAATCTATGAAAGAAAAGGGTATTAAAGCTGAATATGTTAAGAATTTACCTTCTATTGAAGAAATACATGGTCTTAATTTACCGCCTGTTGAAGAAATATATGATCTTAATCCTTTACCTATTGAAGAAACTCATGGTCTTGATAACCCGACACAGGTAGTAAAGGTAAATTCTCTCTATAGATATGATAAAGCTGAAATCCCATTTACTAAGTTTGCTAGCCCATGCTTAGATGGGTTTGATAAATTTATGGCTAAGCAAGAAGATTTTAATGCTTATTTTGGTAGACAATTGAAATACAATTCAAATATGCTTGAACACTTGGGTGATTATATGGCTAATGTCAAAGGTGAACTTAAACTTATTAGTAAACATGCTTCTATGGTTACCACTCAAGTAGAACAAGTACTTAAGGCTCAAAATGATTTGCTCAACGAATTGAATAGTAAGAATAATGATAATGCTGTTAGAGTTATGACTAGAGGTGGTAGAATGACTCAGGAACCTTTGTATCCTGAAGGCCATCCTAAGAGAATTGAGCAAGATTCTCGGAGAAATAATATAGATGCACCTAGTTCTTCTAAAAAGAAGAAAAAGAAAAATGATAGGACTTTGCATGCTTCTAGGGAACCTATTACTGAAACACCTGAGAATCCAAATGATATTTCTATTTCTGATGCTGAAACACAATCTGGTAATGAACCTGAAACTAGTGATAATGTAATAATGTTCATGATGATGCTCAACCTAGTAATGATAATGATATAGAAATTGAACCTGCTGTTGATCTTGATAACCCACAATCAAAGCTCAGGAACCTTTGTATCCTGAAGGCCATCCTAAAAGAATTAAGCAAGATTCTCAGAGAAATAATATAGATGCACCTAGTTCTTCTAAAAAGAAGAAAAAGAAGAATGATAGGACTTTTCATGCTTCTAGTGAACCTATTACTGAAACACCTGAGAATCCAAATGATATTTCTATTTCTGATGCTGAAACACAATCTGGTAATGAACCTGAAACTGGTGATAATGTTAATAATAATGTTCATGATGATGCTCAACCTAGTAACGATAATGATATAGAAATTGAACCTGCTGTTGATCTTGATAACCCACAATCAAAGAATCAACGTTATGATAAAAATGACTTTGTTGCTAGGAAACATGGTAAAGAAAGAGAGCCTTGGGTTCAGAAACCCATGCCTTTTCCTCCCAAACCATCCAAGAAAAAGGATGATGAGGATTTCGAGCGCTTTGCTGAAATGATTAGACCTATCTTTTTGTGTATGCGATTAACTGATATGCTCAAAACAAATCCTTATGCTAAGTACATGAAAGATATTATTACAAATAAAAGAAAGATACTGGAAGCTGAAATTTCCACCATGCTTGCTAATTATACTTTTAAAGGTGGAATACCAAAGAAACTTGGAGATCCAGGAGTACCCACTATACCATGCTCCATTAAAAGAAACTATGTTAAAACTGCTTTATGTGATCTTGGAGCCGGTGTTAGTGTTATGCCTCTCTCTTTATACCATAGACTTGATTTGAATAAGTTGACACCTACTGAAATATCTTTGCAAATGGCTGATAAATCAACTGCTATACCTGTCGGTATTTGTGAGGATGTGCCTGTTGTAGTTGCAAACGTTACTATTTTAACGGACTTTGTTATTCTTGATATTCCCGAGGACGATAGTATGTCTATTATTCTTGGAAGACCCTTTTTGAATACTGCAGGGGCTGTTATTGATTGCACTAAAGGCAATGTCACTTTTCATGTTAATGGTAATGAGCATACAATACACTTTCCGAGGAAATAACCTCAAGTTCATAGTATCAACTCTATTGGAAAAATTCCATCGATTATATTTGGAGATTTTGAATTTCCTCTTCCTACTGTCAGGAAGAAATATGATATTCTTATTATTGGGGATGTGCATATCCCCGTTGAGGTAACATAGTGTTATTCGAAATTTCTCTGGTTCCATGTTATTCGGAATGAGTTCGTTAACAAAACTTGATCAACCTTGTTAGTGGATTCCTTTTAATGATCATGAGATGGATGAAACTATAAGGCACAACCTTCTGTACCCCACTTTTACTTTCTATTATTTATATTAAATAAAATAAAAATAATACTTTTCTGTATGTTATCTAATTATCCGTGCAATATAAAAATACCTCGAAAATAAAAGTTCTCCAAATGTCCTGAAATTTGCATATGATTTTTTCTAGAATATTTGAGAATATTTGGCACTGAGAACACAGCAGGGGGGTCACCTACCTTCCCACGAGGGTGGAGGGCGCGCCCTACCTCCCTGGGCGCGCCCCCTGCCTCGTGGGCCCACGGTGGCCCTCCTTCACTTATCCTTTCACCCATACACTTCTTATTCCTCCCACAAACACGAATATCCAGCTCAAGCACGAGTTCTAGCTCATTTTGCTGCCATTTTCGATCTCCTTGCTCAAAGCACCTCTCACAAAACTGCGTGGGGAGATTGTTCCTTGGTATGTGACTCCAACATTGGTCCAATTAGTTTTTGTTCTAGTGCTTTATTCATTGCAAATTTTTGCTACTTAGGTGACCCTGTTCTTGAGCTTGCATGTCAAATTTATATGGTCAAAAGTAGTTTTGATGCATGATATAGGCCCTAGGAACTTGTAGGAGTAGTTGCTATCAATATTATTGAGTTTGGTTTACTTTTATTTTGAAGTTACTAACAATTTCAGAATTTTTCAAAAAATGATAAAGAGATTTTTGAGGGGCTCATCGAGCCGAAGCTCAAGGGAAAAGCAAAATGAAGAGGCACAGAAGCCTAAATATAATTTGCCTCGCATCGCGGAGGTTAGGCCGTGTGAATGGCACTCCGATGAATTCTTGAGAGAAACCGGGATTTATGAGGATTTTTATGAATTGGCAAAGAATGCAAGCCTCACCGACTTCCTGCAGGACCAACGCGAATAGTATCTCTTACTCACCAATATATTTGTGCAAAACTTCTACTATTATCCTAGGGAATCACCTCCTTCAGTAGAGTTTCATTTATATGATGTGGTTAAGAAGATGTCACTTTATGATTTTTGTCGGGTTTGTTTGATCCCTTTTGAGGGTATTTTAGAGGAACTACATCGCAAGGATGTGGAAGGTTTTATTGATACTATCACTGTAGGGGAAACTAGGAAGGTTTCCGATGCACGAATCACTAGCATACATTTTCCTGTTTTATGCTACTTTGCAATATTTGCTAGTCGTTCCTTAATTGGTCACGGAAACTGTGGAAACCTTAGTGTCCCTGATATTTTTATTCCGTTCCACGGTTTATATGCTGACAACTCTATTAGTATGGGCGGTATTATTGCTAAACGGTTAAGTCTTAACCGTACCAAAGGACCCATCTTTGGTGGTATTTATGCTTCACGCCTTGCCGCACATTATAATATACCTATTAGGCACTATGAAAAAGAAGAAAAATTGCTGCCTCGTGTTTATTTAGATTATAAGAGTATGGTAGCACATGACTTTGTTATAAAGAATAGGGAAGGGGACCTGAAATACAAACTGTTCTTTGATAAACATCACCCCGAGACTATCACCTTGCCTGCTCCTTCCTTGTTTAATTTATCTTCAGGAAAGTACCTCGTCTCGCCGAAGGACATTCATGCCTACCGGAACCCTACATCAGCCACAGAGCCAGAGGCGGAACCACAAGTTGATCCTCCGCGACAGTCTAATTACCTGTGGGATCCGGAGATGATTGCCAACCAGTGGCAATCGGAGCCTTCTTCATCACAGTACAACCCCAACTATTACTATGGATATCAGCCAGGCCAACCGTGGCCGTAGACCAACTTAGGCCAAAAGCCTAAGCTTGGGGGAGTACGTATTTCTCACCAACATTATATTTATGTTCACACACTCATTGCTAGATGTCGGTGCTCATACTTTTTCATTGTATCATCCATGCTAGTTTATTTTCCTTTTTATGCTTTCTTCTTGTGTGTTTAATAAACCTTAAGAAAAACCAAAAAAATTAGTTGTAGCTTTTAATTAATTCACTTTCCATGCTTGTAGCAGTAATTAAAAAGAAAATCCAAAAAGATTTCCTATTCTTCTTTTACTTGTTGGGAGCTCTCCCGTGTAGATAGTTTTATTTATTTTCTTTTCTTTGGGGGTCGATAGGAGAAGACCGTAATTAAATTGTTGAAGTGGCTCTTATATGCATTATTGTTGATCTAACAAAAGAGCCCATATTGCCTTGTCTTCTCCTGTTTATTGAATGCTTGCAGATTCCAGCTTAGTCCAATGCACGTGCACTATTATTATTATTCATATCATTCGATCGTGCAAGTGAAAGGCATTTATGATGTTATATGATGGACTGACTGAGATAAGAAAAACTGGTATGAAGTCGACCTCTTTTGTTTTTGTAAATATGATTAGTTCATCGTTCCTGATTCAGCCTATTATGAATAAACATGTTTGCAATGACAACTAGAGATCATAGTTTCTTATGCCATGCTTGATTAGCTATGAGTTATAATGGTTTACCTTGCGTGCCAACATGCTATTAAAATGGTTGTGATGTGGTATGATAGGGTGGTATCCTCGTCTGAATGATTTAAGTGACTTGACTTGGCGCATGTTCACGCATGTAGTTGAAATAAAATCAACATAGCCTTCACGATATTTATGTTCATGGTGGATTATATCCTACTCATGCTTGCATTTAGTGTTGATTAATTTTAATGCATGTTCATGACTGTTGTCGCTCTCTAGCTGGTCGCTTCTCAGTCTTTTGCTAGCCTTCACCTGTACTAAGCGGGAATACTGCTTGTGCATCCAATCCCATAAACCCCAAAGTTATTCCACATGAGTCCACTATACCTTCCTACATGCGGTATCTACCTACCGTTCCAAGTAAATTTGTATGTGCCAAACTCTAAACCTTCAAATAAATATCTTGTTTTGTATGCTCGAATAGCTCATGTATCAACTAGGGTTGTCCATATCTTCCATGTTAGGCGGGTTATTCTCAAGAGGAGTGGACTCCGCTCCTCACTCACGAGATAAATGGCTGGTCATCGGGATGCCCAGTCCCATGCTTTATGCAAACTAAATCAAAATAATTGCAAACAAAACTCCCCCTGGGACTCTTGTTAGTTGGAGGCACTCATTGTTTCGAGCAAGCCATGGATTGATGCTTGTTGGTGGAAGGGGGAGTATAAACTTTACCATTCTGTTTGGGAACCGCCTATAATGTGTGTAGCATGGAAGATATTGCCATCTCTTGGTTGTTATGTTGACAATGAAAGTATACCGCTCAAAATATTATTCACCTATGTTTCAAAACCGAGCTCTGGCACCTCTACAAATCCCTGCTTCCCTCTGCGAAGGCCTATCAATTTACTTTTATATTGAGTCATCCTCCTCTTATTAAAAAGCACCAGTTGGAGCGCACCGCTGTCATTTTCATTCATTATTGTTAGTTTACATTGAGTATGACTTGACTGGATCTCTTTTACCATGAATTAAAATGTCTAGTCAGTCCTTGATCTTTAAAGGTGCTCTGCATTTATGTTTTGCGGTCTCAAAAAGGGCTAGCAAGATACCATCTTGTTACATCATATTATGATTGTTTTGAGAAAGTGTTGTCATCCGAGATTTATTATTATGGCTCGTTAGTTGATTATGCCATTGATATGAGTAAACTAGAGACCTATGCGTTATTGTGAATGTGGTTAGTTATAATCTTTGCTGAAAACTTGAATGCCGGCTTTACATATTTACAACAACAAGAGCAAACAGTGTTTGTAAAAGTTTTTCTTTATCACTTTCAGTTTATCAACTGAATTACTTGAGGACAAGCAAGGGTTAAGTTTGGGGGAGTTGATACGTCATCGTCGCATCTACTTTTCCAAACACTTTTTCCCTTGTTTTGGACTCTAACTTGCATGATTTGAATGGAACTAACCCGGACTGACGCTGTTTTCAGCAGAATTACCATGGCGTTATTTATGTGCAGAAACAAACGTTCTCGGAATGACGTGAAACTTCACGGAGCCACTTTTTGGAAAGTATAAAAAATACCTGCCAAAGATGAAGGCCAGGGGGCCCACCACGTGTCCACGAGGGTGGGGGCGCTCCTGCCCTCCTAGGGCGCGCCCCCTACCTCGTGGGCCCCCTGGTGCCTTCCGACTCCAACTCCAACTCTATATATTGTGTTTCGGGGAGAAAAAAATCAGAGAGAAGAAAACATCACGTTTTATGATACGGAGCCGCCGCCAAGCCTTAAAACCTCTCGGGAGGGCTGATCTGGAGTCCGTTCGGGGCTCCGGAGAGGGGAATCCGTCGCCATCGTCATCATCAACCATCCTCCATCACCAATTTCATGATGCTCACCGCCGTGCGTGAGTAATTCCATCGTAGGCTTGCTGGACGGTGATGGGTTGGATGAGATTTATCATGTAATCGAGTTAGTTTCGTTAGGGTTTGATCTCTAGTATCCACTATGTTCTGAGATTGATGTTGCTATGACTTTGCAATGCTTAATTCTTGTCACTAGGGACCGAGTGCCATGATTTCAGATCTGAACCTATTATGTTTTCATCAATATATGAGAGTTCTTGATCCTATCTTGCAAGTCTATAGTCACCTATTATGTGTTATGATCCGTTAACCCTGAAGTGACAATAATCGGGATACTTACCGGTGATGTCCGTAGTTTGAGGAGTTCATGTATTCACTATGTGTTAATGATTTGTTCTGGTTCTCTATTAAAAGGAGGCCTTAATATCCCTTAGTTTCCATAAGGACCCCGCTGCCACGGGAGGGTAGGATAAAAGATGTCATGCAAGTTCTTTTCCATAAGCACGTATGACTATATTCGGAATACATGCCTACATTACATTGATGCACTGGAGCTAGTTCTGTGTCACCCTAGGTTATGACTGTTACATGATGAACCGCATCCGGCATAATTCTCCATCACTGATCCATTGCCTACGAGCTTTCCATATATTGTTCTTCGCTTATTTACTTTCCCGTTGCTATTGCTATCATCACTACAAAATACCAAAAACATTACTTTTACTACTGTTACCTTTTGCTACCGTTACCACTACTATCATATTACCTTGCTACTAAACACTTTGCTGCAGATATTAAGTTTCCAGGTGTGGTTGAATTGACAACTCAGCTGCTAATACTTGAGAGTATTCTTTGGCTCCCCTTGTGTCGAATCAATAAATTTGGGTTGAATACTTTACCCTTGAAAACTGTTGCAATCCCCTATACTTGTGGGTTATCAAAGCTCATGACGGATAACTAATTGTCATGGCGTGCACAGGCGTTGTCGCTCGCAGTCGCTACTTGTAGGGCTTTGTTGATGGTACTCTGGCGTGTCCCCCGCCATGTCATCCGGGGCATCATGCATGGGTGGCTCAAGATCAAGCCATCCTATCTGCTATCTAGTCCTCTCTCACGAAGGGAGTCTCGTCGTTGGTCATCTTTGCCGCTACGTCTCAGGGCGCGTGGATAGCTCTTCATACCAGTTTTGCTTTGCAATCCCAGGCATGTGCTCATGCTATTCGCACTACGCTTGGGGAGGTGAAGCTTCATGACCTCACCATCACCGACTACTTGAACAAGGTGACGGGTATGGCTGACACACTTGCCCCATTGGCAAGGCTCTTGGTTCGGAGGAGTTCACCTCCTATGTGTTCAATGGATTGAGTGATGACTGATAATTTGGTGGAGAATATCAATGGTTGTGACACTCCCATCCAGCCACGTGAGTTGAATGCGCGTCTTCTTGCCACGGAGCAACGTATCCGGGCTCGTCGCTCTATGCCGAGTTTCCCTTCGGTCAACGCTGCAACGCATGGGAAGGGAAAGCCCTACAAGCCACAAACTAGTGGCAAACCTTCGCCGACCGCGCCTAATTCACGGAACACCACACCTCCATGGGACTTCAAGTCCATGCCTGCTGCCCTTCATGTGGTGCTCAGGTCCCCTGCCAGCTATGTGGACTTGATGGTCACCTTGCCTCCCACTGTCATCGTCGCTTCAAGTAGGATTTATTGGGGATCAGGAACAATGGCAAGGGTAATGAGAAGTAGGCTGCCCTGGCAAGTCATGAGTAGGGGCATACTCCTTCCTATCCGGTTGATGCATCTTGGTACATGGATACATGAGCTACCAATCACCCGACGAGTGAGATGGGAAAGCTCTCTACACATGAGTCATATCGTGGATACGATCAGGTTCGTACTGTTAATGGGGAAGGTATGCACATCTCACATATTGGTCAGGCATCACTTCTTACCCGTCGATCCACACAATTACGTCTTCTTAATGTCCTTCGTGTTCCCTCAGTTCCACGTAGTCTGCTTTCAGTTCCTAAACTTACTCGTGATAATAATGTTCTTGCTGAATTTCATCCTTTTCATTTTTTTGTTAAGGAGCGGGACACGAGGGACGTACTCCTTAGAGGTCGACTGTGAAATAATGGTCTCTATGCACTTGATGTGCCACCAGCTCCTAGTGTTTTCAGCGGTGATCGTGTGTCTCCACCACATTGGCATGCACACCTTGGTCATCCTGCCACTCCCATCATTCGCTATGTACTTCATCGTCATGAGTTTCCAGTCGTGTCCAATAAACATGTTGATGCAGTTTGTGACGCCCGTCAGCAAGGCAAGAGTCACCATCTTCCTTTTTCTGAGTCGACACTACAAAAAAAGACACATCCGTGACATTTTGGGCCGAACGAAATTTTTTTCTGTCATACATATGACACTTCGATGATGATAATTGTGACAAAACCCGGTATCATCATAGATGTGGTGGGCTCCTACTTCTATGACAGAAAATCATGACAGAAAAATGGGCTTTTCATCCTGGGCAGGCCGGAGACGCAGCTGCATGACATTCTTTGGGCCGTCCATGACAGAAAAAACCGTGGTAGAAGCGAGGGCGAGGAAAGTTTCGGGGAGTTCCCCGTTACGGTGGGAGGTCGGGGGCCGAGCGATGCGCGTTTCTCTCGTACACGTACGCGCGTGTGTGCGAGGCGTTGGCTCTAACTGAACCCGAGCGAGGCGTTGGGCTCTAACTGAACCCGAGAAATTGCACTGCAGGCTACGCGTTACTGAACCCGAGCGATTGATCGATGGTTGTTAACTAAACCCGATCGAGCGATTCCTTCGCTACTGCTGCTAACTGAAGCCGATTGATTGGATGAACAGTGAGCGTTGCGTGGGGGGGGGGTTGGATGTACAGTGAGCGATGGCGTTGCCTCTGGATGAACAGGACCCCATGGTGTGGAGGGCTGGATGAACAGTAGATGGTGGAGGGGTGCCCATGGAGGGGTGGTTGAACAGGACCCCGTGGTGTGGAGGGCTGGATGAACAGTAGACGGTGAAGGGGTGGTTGAACAGTAGTCGGTGGAGTAGCGCACGGTGGAGGCTGGATGAACAGGAGCCCGTGGAGGCTGGAGGAGGTCGACGGTAGACCGTGGAGGCTGGAGGAGGTCGACGGTGGAGATGAACAGTATCCTGTGGAGTCCCGTTTTGCGGTACGCCACACCCCTCCCGATGAACAGGACCCCTGTTTCGACCGTAGGAGGTCCGTTTCGTCCGTTTTGCGGTACGCCACACCCCTCCCGATCAACAGGCCCCCCGTTTCCGTAGGAGGTCCGTTTCCTCCGTTTTGCGGTACGCCACACCCCTCCCGATCAACAGGACCCCCGTTTCGACCGTAGGAGGTCCGTTTCCTCCGTTTCGCGGTATGCCAGGCCTCGTTTCCATCGCCTGTTCCGTCTAAGCCCTCCCGATGAAAACGACCACGCATTCCGTTCCGACCCAGCCGGTTGGCTCCCACGCGTTCCGTTGCCTCCGGATGAACACGACGCATTCCATTGCCTCCCCATGAACACGACGCATTCTGTTGCCTCCCCATGAACACGACGCATTCCGTTGTCTACCCATGAACACGACGACGACGCTGTTTCTTCGTTCCGACCCAGCCATGTACACGAGCCCTGGCTGTACGTATGCGCGAGTAGGCGTTCGAGACCCCGCCCGTATGTACACATAGGTGGCCGTATTTTATTTCTTGCACCCTGGCCGCTGTACGTACGTGTACATGCTATGTGCACGCCTCTACTACAACACGTGCGTGCCTCTACACCGACCAGTATGTACGTACACGTTCGCGACCAGAATGACAACGCTACGTACGCTTCGACTAGGTGGGTCCTGACTGTCAGGCACTTCCTTGCATGCAAAGATGTAGCTGGTGGGTCCCAGCAGTCAGGGGGGCGAATCGTTTTTTTGCCCGGACGCACTTCCTTGCGTGCGAAGGTGTAGCTGGTGGGTCCCAGCTGTCAGGGGGGAAACATTTTTTTCATGAAATACGGTGGCCCGTCCGGTGGGTCCCTGCTGTCAGGTGGAGGAATAATTATTTTGCACGTAATAACTAGGCACTTCCTTGTTGCGGTCGTGGACCCAGCTGTCAGCCTCTCCATGTATAGTCCATGTCCGATGGAAGCCGTTCCTTGATCACATTGACCACGCCGCGCCGAGAGCACCAGGGCGGTGGACGACGGCGAGGCCTAGGAAGGGGACGATGCGGAGCCGGGGAAGACACGGCAGTGGATGCCCACGCGTAGAGGAGTACGAGGGTTCACTGGTTCGCTGCGGTGTGAGGCTGCCGTCACCGCAGAATAACAGGGTGTGTGGGTGAGTAGAGGGATGGCCTGGCCAGCGGTGGGAGTAGTAGGGGCGGTGAGGCCTCTGCTGCATCGCAGTCGGCCACGAGAGGCAGGGGCACAAGGCACGACCGGCGCTGGTTTGGGCGGCTGGAGCAAGAAGACCAGAGGTTGAAGAAGCACTACGGCCGGTGGATGGACATCGTACGGTCACTGGAGCTAGAATCGTGCATATTGACTAAGTTGACAAAGCCCTCCGTCCCCGTCAACTTAGTAGGCCCACAAGTCAGCCTGCCACTATACTGGGTCCCAGCTAACAGGGGGAGTATTCATTTTTTTGTGTGTAATAAGGAGGCACTTCCTTGCGTGCGAAGATATAGCTGGTGGGTCCGAGCTGTCAGCGGCGGTAACGTTTTTTTCGCGAAACACAGAGGCCCTTTCGGTGGGTCCCTGATGTTAGGTGGAGGAAACATTATTTTGCGCGTAATAAGGAGGCATTTCCTTGCGTGCGGCTGTGGACCCAGCTGTCGGCCTCTCCACGTACAGTCCACTTCAGATGCATGTCCGTCGTTGACCACGTTGACCAGGCCGCGCCGAGAGCACCAGGGTGGTGGACGACGGCGAGGCCTAGGAAAGGAACAACACGGAGGCAGGGAAGACTCGGCAGTTGTTTCCCACGCGGAGGGGAGTACGACTGTACAAGGGTTTACTGGTTCGTCTGCCGTCGCCAAAGAATAACAGCAGGTGTGGGTGAGTAGAGGGATGGCTAGGCCAGCGATGGGAGTATGGTGGGGCGGTGAGGACTGCGCGGTAGCAGAGCTGGCCACAGGGAGGAGGGAGCAGGCAGTCCCGCCGATGCTTGTTTGAGTGGCTGGAGCAGGAAGAGCAGAGATTGAAGAAGCACGACGGCCGTTGGATGGACATCGTACGGTCACTGGAGCTAGAATCGTTCATATTGACTAAGCTGACAAAGCCCTCCGTCCCCGTCAACTTAGTAGGCCCACAACTCAGCCTCCCACCATGGTGGGTCCCAGCTAGCAGGGGGAGTATTCATTTTTCTGTGCGTAATAAGGAGGCACTTTCGGTGGGTCCGAGCTGACAGCAAGGGGAACGTTTTTTTCACGAAATACGATGGTCCGTCCGGTGGGTCCCAGCAGTCAGGGAAAACATTTTTTTCACGAAATACGGTGGCCCGTCCAGTGGGTCCCAGCAGTCAGGGGGGAAACATTTTTTCCGCGAAATACTGGTGGCCCGTCTGGTGGGTCCCTGCTGTCAGGTGGAGGAATAATTATTTTGCGCGTAATAAGGAGGCACCTCCTTGCGGCTGCCGTGGACCCAGCTGTCAGCCTCTCCACGTACAGTACTCTTCCGATGGAAGTCGCTCGTTCACCACATTGACCACGCCGCGCCGAGAGCACCACGGCGGTGGACGACGGCGAGTCCTAGGAAGGGGACGACACGGAGCCGAGGAAGACGCGGCAGTGGATGCCCACGTGGAGAGGAGTACGAGGGTTCACTGGTTCGGCTGCCGTCGCCGCAGAATAACAGGGGGAGTGGGTGAGTGGAGGGATGGCCTGGCCAGCGGTGGGAGTAGTATGGGGACGGTGAGGCCTCCACGGCAGCACAGCCGGCCACGGGAGGCAGGAGCATGCGGCACGACCGGCGCTGCTTTGGGCAGCTGGGGCAAGAAGACCAGAGGTTGAAGAAGCACTACGGCAGTTGGTTGGACATCGTTGACCACGCCGCGCCGAGAGCACCAGGGCGGTGGACGACTGCGAGGCCTATGGAGGGACCGACACGGAGCCGGGGAAGACACGGCAGTGGCTGCCCACGTGGTGGAGAGTATGAGGGTTGACTGGTTCGGCTGCCGTCGCCGGAAAATAAAAGGAGGTGTGGGTGAGTAGAGGGATAGACAGGCCAGGGATGCGAGTATGATGGGGCCGTGAGGCCTGTCCGGCAGCACTGCCGGCCAGGGGAGGCGGGAGCAGGCGGTTCCGACGGCGCTGGTTTGGGCGGCTGCGGCAGGAAGATCAGAGACTGAAGAAGCACGATTGCCGTTAGATTGACATCTAACGGTCTGACGCTGGTAGAGTCGATTGTTGACTAAGTTTCTTTTTTGAGAAACCTTGTGTACGCATGAACTTAGTAGGCCCACAAGTCAGCCTCCAAATCTGTGGCAGACAACATAAAGCCCATTTGCTATTTTTTATAATTTGCAGCCCATTTGCTAATTCTTAAGTAATTTATAACAGCCCATTTTCTGCCCAGGACCACGGTCAAAAAGTTCAACCTTATTTTGCATATTTCGGTGGAGTCCGAACTGTTGTAATCCCAAAATAATAAACTTTTTTTAAGAACTTATTGATTTGCCAAAAAAATCGTTTTGTTTTTGTAAGGAAATAAGACATGGGACAATTGAGTTGGTTTAAGTGAAAACCAGTGGTAAAAAATTCAGCGCTGGGTGGGAAAAAACAAAAAAAATAAGGATGTAAATATGAAAAGGGAATTTTATGTGTTTTCAATATAATGATACGTGTATATGAACTAGTAAAACTATAGGTAGAGATTAGAAAACGGATGTAGGACATGCGTTTCAAGAGGAAAATAGAACTGGGCTATGTGTTTGATTCTGTAAAAAAACTGCCTGCGGATGTTGTAAGACAAAATATAACTAACGCCGGCGGGCCAGAGGCCAGTAGATACCTACTGGATCTTTGTGCCCCATTTTCGTCATGGGCCAGGCCTGTTAAAAACAAAACCAACCCTGGGCAGTCTACAGCCCATTTGAAACTTGCTCGACCTGAAAAACAATATACGTGCTCAATAAACGAGAGAATTTTGCAAGTACAGACTGATAACTGGGATGCAGCACGGATATTGTTTTTTTATCGTGATAATAAGTGCATGCACTTGTTTCGAAAAATTGGAGAATTGGGAATTCGAACGGCGGGTGCTTATGCTACCCATCAAATAAAAATCAGGTGCTTGAAAATTCGTTTCGAAACAAATGATTCAGCTTTATATCCACGTCGACCCTCGGCATGATGGTTGGAAGCAAATGCAATTTCATACCAAAAGATCGTTAACAACAATACCAACTTGCGGACGACAAGGTAGTACAACTACCAATACCAAACTAACATATAATCTTCTTACTCCTGGCCCTAGTGTTCGTCTGGTAGAAAATCTTACAGAGGACCAGCTCCCGCTCCTTCTCTTGCTCCAGGTCCCCGAGGTGGTACTGGTGCATCACCCAGCTGGTCCTCTGCTGGTCGAAGTTCTTGTTGGTGTGCAGCACCAGAACCTTTTTTGCTGCCCGTCTGCCGGCCGTTGACCATCACCGGCAAGGTATTGCCGGTCTTGTGCCACATCACGTGCATGCCGCACTCTAACTGTATCTTGCGACGCGTCCACGTGCCCCTTTTGATCGCCCTGGAATTGCGCTGGAAGAAATGCTTCCTTAGGCCACTCAGTGTGATACCTGCAGTATTGTGGAATACAGGTTTTAGTGTACCTAGTTGGCATTTTCATAACATCTTTGGCATGTTGCAGTCACTTGTTTCACTTTTTATTAACTGCCAAATTGTAATTGCTTCACCAGGTCTGCATCTAAAAATAAAAATAGAGCTATAAACAAAGGAATACAGGTTTTAGTGTACCTAGTTGGCATTTTCATAACATCTTTGGCATGTTGCAGTCACTTGTTTCACTTTTTATTAACTGCCAAATTGTAATTGCTTCACCAGGTCTGCATCTAAAAATAAAAATAGAGCTATAAACAAAGGAATACAGGTTTTAGTGTACCTAGTTGGCATTTTCATAACATCTTTGGCATGTTGCAGTCACTTGTTTCACTTTTTATTAACTGCCAAATTGTAATTGCTTCACCAGGTCTGCATCTAAAAATAAAAATAGAGCTATAAACAAAGGAATACAGGTTTTAGTGTACCTAGTTGGCATTTTCATAACATCTTTGGCATGTTGCAGTCACTTGTTTCACTTTTTATTAACTGCCAAATTGTAATTGCTTCACCAGGTCTGCATCTAAAAATAAAAATAGAGCTATAAACAAAGGAATACAGGTTTTAGTGTACCTAGTTGGCATTTTCATAACATCTTTGGCATGTTGCAGTCACTTGTTTCACTTTTTATTAACTGCCAAATTGTAATTGCTTCACCAGGTCTGCATCTAAAAATAAAAATAGAGCTATAAACAAAGGAATATGTTTGTGCAAGTAGACGGCCGATCGGTGTCTTACCTGGAAGTTTCTCAGGTTGGGTGTAGCATATGCCGTGCTCGCTGTCGATGGTTGGTATGAACAAATCGATGAGAGACTGAAATCTCACGCCATCAGCACTCACTTTGGCCTCAAGGTGCTCGATCAGCTCCTGATCCGTGGGATCGAACTTGACGCCAGCCGGCAGCACCGGCCAATCCTTCTTTGACTTGCATCGGTAATTCCAGTTATATGGTACTCAATGTATGATCAATCGACTGTTTTAAGTGAATGATGAAAGATTTCGACAGATAAGTGGTACTCCAAATCTGAAGTCTAGAATACCCGAACACGCTGCCGGGATTCTTGTGTCACCTCACGCGCAGCGTGTTGTCACGTTAATTCAATGTGTGGACATGATGAATAATTTGACCGACGTATACTAGTACTGCTACTGTACTACTTACTAGTCGTATTTAGTGTCACAATATATACATAGGTTTAACTAACAAGTACGCACTTGAAGCCTAACTGATATATATATATATATGGCTTCTGCACAGCATCTCCATCATCATTATCAGTACATCCTACGCAGGTGAGTTAGGATGCACTTGATCCCAGGAAGGTATCTATCCTTCAAACCAGAGGAGTGCTTCAAACTAACAACAATACATAATATCCAAGAAAAGAGGGTCGTGCTATAGTAGCAAAATACATGGCTCAGTCTAGATATCAGCACGAATCAAGTTGTGCATATTTTTTGTTGGCATGAAGCACATCGCCGTATGTCGGGTTTGCAAAAGCCATCCATTGCATGGAAGCTTGATGTCTTTCACACACTGAAGATTATCTGGCAACAAGCTGTGTCGACAAATCTCTGGATATGGTGATTCATGAAACCCATGGTATGATGTGTAAACACAGCCCCCCTCGCGAATGGAAGTTGCATAGCACAGTAATCATCGCCGGTGATATGATCGATGATTGGTTGGATGATCGGATAATTGAGCCCGGGAAACAAGGATTGGTTGCCAAGGCTGTAAACCCACCTCTAGTTGAATACGCCTGGCCCAATGGAGCTGGGATCTTTCTCGAACACGAAGCAGCCATAGCCATCAATATCATGAACGCCCCACGCATTGTACTACATGTGGTTTGATGTAATGGTTTGGTCAATTTGGTACGTGCGAATGAGCATCAAATGACCGTCGTCAGCTGAACGAGCGATAAACCACCACCCATTGGCTGGTATGATTCCAGGTCCTAGAATCATGAAGGCCAGCGCATTTGCGTCTGCTGCAACAATTCAAATTGGAGACCAAAAGGACAAAATAAACAATCATGTTCAGAGTATGTGTGGAATTAAGATTATTATAACAGTGACACATATCATAGACAGAGAATTGCAATGCTGTGGTCATAATCATACCCCAAGTTAAAAAAAATAATCCAATGGCTTTCATATTCTAGTAATATGTCATGGTTCAAACATCATGTAACAATGAGAGGAAAACATCTATGACAACGCCTACTCATATTCTACCATAGCACTTACTACTACTGTTCTCATATCAACTCTAAGCAATAACATGCGTTGTTATAAAAATCTTGTAAACGAGAGTAACATATCTCAATCATGATGTTATGCTCATAATATGTATTCTAACAATCATTAGATGCCAATTGTTCTCATATCAACTCTAACAATAACATGTGTGGTTATAAAAATCTAGGAAATGGGAGGAACATATAGCAATGATGTGGTTATAGACATGCTATGCATTCTAAATTTGTAACAAATGAACAGGTAGTCATATTCATAAGGTAAAGATGAGATGAGATAGAACAATTACATGACGATAGATTCCACCAGTATAGGCAGCCAATCTGTGCGTCGACCGCGTAAACCATGCCATCATGCACTATAACATCAGACAGAAATGTTGCCTCAACAGGATTGATGATGAGCCATAACCATGTATGGCGACCGGATTCCAGATAGACTAATCCCATGTTGAACAAGGCAATGAGCTTGTAATCCATGTAGTCTTCTGATGGTGTGGGCACTTCGCAGATTACAACTTTCTGCAAACAGAGGTCGAGCCAAAAGTTTGACGTGTCTCGTGCATAGTAGGAAGGAGTGTCCAGCAGGCCGCGAGGCTCGATGGCGGCGGTATCCAACGATGGAAGGGTGATCTCTCGCTGGGTGTAGATATCCACGAGACGCCATGGACTACCGGTGTGGTGGATGAGGACGATCCAGTTGGCCTTCATGCCCGCCCAGTAGTGGCCACGCATGAAGGACAGGTGGACGGGTAGTGGTAGCATGTCGAGGGGCACCACGACAACCTCCGTAGGATCGTCAAGTCGGTGTTTGGGCCACCTGCGAGGATCGAGCATCAGCAAGAAGGGTGTCTTGAAAAGAGCCGGCCGGTTGCAGACGAGTAGACGGTACAAAGACAACGAGCATGCGGCCCCACGGACGGTACTGAGTAGGTCCATACGACTACAGATCTGCTCCAAGAGAACATCAGGGAGGGAATTCCAATCGCGGCTCTGTGTGTCAGTCGGTTCTGCCATTGGGGTTTTCGGTGCCTGCGAGCCAGCGGGGAAGTGGATTCGGGCAGGCGAGCGAAGAAGCTTCTCCTCGTGTGGCCGAGCAGTGAGCGGGGGGATATGGTACGCGCGAGCTACCAAGGAAGATGGCGCGGGCGGGCGAGCAGTGAGCGGGGGTAAATGGTGTGCGACCGACGATGGGGAAGAGAGGAGGAAGAAGAAGAGATGGCAATACTGGGTAAGGCTGATTTAGTAACACCAACACGCTGGTTCAGCTTATTAATTACGTGTCCCATCTACTGCAGCGTGTATTGTCACTTCACTGCGAAGACTAGTTGAATAGTTCTCTCTGACCGAGATGGGGAATAATGGATCGCGAGGACTTCCTTTCTACAGTATCCCTATGCCTCTACGCTCACTTCACTCATTTTGCTCCGTACCTAGTCACTTGTTGAAATCTGTAGAAAGACAAATACTCCGTATTTGGGAATAGAGGGAGGCTTTTACTTCGTACTATTTGGGAACAGAGGGAGTATCACCATATGGAGGGAACATAGGAATCTTGAAATATGAACATGTCAATGGGAGGGAGTAAGCCCCATGCATGCATGCAACATGCAACACTCACACGTACACATGGACGCACACAACACTCACGCACCCATGCGGCACACAACACACGACGCAACACACACGCTCACGCTCAAGTGCTCAACCTACTCCCTACATTCGTCAAAGACTATACATTTAGAGATTTACACATTGACTAGGGCATAATTAACGCCCAAAAGTAGCAGAGTTATGTGTGCATGCGACCATTGAGATAAGAAGACTAAATGAAGGCCGTTGCATGCTGTAATTAAGGATAGACATGTAGCCTATACCTACAGCACAAGTTGGTGCATTAGTCAATCAATATCGATTTAGATTAAAGGCTAAATGCATTGGAAGTGTAGATGTACATCATGTACTACACTCTTTGTTTTATAGCTGATGTACACTCTTTGTTGGAAGACCGAAGGAGGACACGTGCATGCACTCACATACACAGCCAGGGCGGTTCGCGCAAGGGTTGGACTCGTGTCGCGCCTGCGTAAAGTTTTGTTTAACTGATTTCTTTGCTCTGCCAACTGACAGGTGGGACCCAGAAACTAGGTGACAATTTAACCAGTCAACAAAGTGCCACGTCGTCAATGTGGCCGGTCAGTAAGGTGCAATATGGTGCTCTATGATGAGCTAGTGATCGTATAATTGCCGCAAAACTATATATAGTGACCGTAAAGAGCGTATTGTTACATACGTTGACCGCCAGTGTATTTTTCTCGTTTCAAATTAAGCCATATTAATCGGAAAGGACGCAGTATGGACTACTACTAGTAGTACTAGTACTGCTTTGATGTGTCCTGTCAACTCGTCGAACGAGGAGAAGCTTGCTTACTACGTCTCTCCCTCGCCCACGCGCGCGGTGGTTCGCAGGACAATGAGACGGTTTTGACTACAACGCCCTCTCCCTCTCCCTCGCCCTCGCCGTCGCGGTGGACGTGCAGCAGTTCAATCGGTGTCAGATTGCCAGAAGCATATTGTACTGTAGTATCATCATTTTTGGATCTTCCGAAGAGGCGAAGAGCCAAGTGCAAGGTACAGACGAGTACGAACTGTTGAACCTCCTGAAGAGGCAAAGAGTCAAGCGCAAGGTTTTATAGGAGTTGTCATCCTAGTAGGAGAGTACTACAACTATAGCGAACGATGCTACTGTATGATGCCGCCACGTCACGTATATCCAAAGCTGTGCCACCTTTTTTTTCTCAAAGAGCGTGTTGGAGCCCGTGCAACAACCACACAAGTTGCACGTACACACAACACATTTACTAGTAATAATTCTAAAGGACAAATGCCAGTATGCCACACAAGTTCATCTCCAATTCATGTGATAAATTTGTGCACGACTAGTCTACATATATTCACAGCGCTACCGTTCACAATTACCGTACTCCACTTACACGTTATAGATGGGCTACATGTCCTCCTCCAGGTTCCAGTCCCAGGTGTTCTTCATGGATGGCACGATCCATAGCGGCGGGCAACGGGAATCATTGTCGCAGCTATCTAGTCCGGTTCCACACGATGGAGACTCATCCAAGCTGAAGCGGCATAAATCAGGGATAGTGTGTCCCAGCATGTCGTTCATCCGGCGGTGCGCACTGAAGACACAACCATGCTTCATGAACGGCAGGCCTTCCGTGTCGTGCATGGAAGGTGGCATCCGCTTCACAATGGGGTACTCTCCAAGAGTGTTCCTCGGCACCCACGTAGCATCACGGGGGTCGAACTCGGTGCCGTTCATCTGGTACACGCGGCATCCCAGATCTGGACACATGGTGACGTACATAGTCAAGGTCCATGCATAATAATGTTGTGCTCAAATATGGCGGTCAGTAATACTGTGCAGCAAATAGTACTACTCCGGTATAGAGGAAGTAAAATAACCGGCTTATTATATATAGCCACTCTTGGCTACATGAATGAGATAGTAAGACATGGAAAAACAAAAATGGTGGCAGCTAGTGGGTTCAAGTCTTGAAGGGCCTAGCTAGCTATACGCGTCCTCCAAGGTAAAAAGTACTCCTACTAGTACTACAAAGTATACTACTAGTACAACAATGAAAGAGAAGGCGAGAGGGTTAAAAATGGAATACCTGGGTAGATGGTGACGGTCCGATCGTGGTAGATTGTGTGACCATGTTGCACATCAGTGGTACCATGGGTAACGACTGCTAAGATAGTTGATCCCAACATGCCAAAGTCAGCTACAAGGTTCCAGGTTAGACCAAATCGCGGATGCAAATGCACATCCAGGATCGGCGATCTTATTTTGATCGGGGGATGACTGGTCCCTGCAAAATAATGGAGTACCGTTAGGGATGCAAATGATGGTTTGTGCATTCTGTTTGTAATCTCCCATACCGTAGGATGGCAACCAGATGAAACAAGTCCCCTGGCTTGTCACCGCGAAGATGCGGCCTAGATGGCGCATGGCGTCTTCGAACGTGTAGGGGTACAAATCTGCCGCCGCCAACATGCACCAGCCTCTGCCGTTACTGCCTCTTGCATTGATGGCAATCCTTATGTCAAACACCACGATGAGATAGTAATCGTCGTAGCCACTCCGCTTTGTCGGCGGATCCGCAATTGCTATCTTCTTCAATCTCATGTAGTCATCATCATACGTATTCAAGCCCAGCCAGTCCAGAAGGCCGATCCCAATGGTGGAGAAGGGGTCTACCGGAACGGCCGCACTGCTGTGGATGTTGTGCAAAATGATGGTGGTATCCGGCCGGAGGTATGCAAGCCAATCTTCGTTGGCACCGACCCAGACCTATATATAAGACGGTGGGCAGCGGAGAAATTACGGAATGGAAATGGAATAACTAAGTACTACATGATCAAACTCCATTACTGACCTGCTCATCGGACAAAATCCGACTACCTCTCAACGTTGGCAACTCTAGCGGAGTCAATGTGCAACCATGGCCAGGGAGCGGTGGACTGTTTGAATGATTGTCCCATAGAAGAACCTTCTCCTCGAGGACGCATGGAAGACCAACAAGCATGGCCTTTTCCCAAGCCTGTTTAAGCAGCGTCTTGAAAAAGTTGGTGCAGGAAGCACCAAGTCTTGCGGCGGTGAGGACGTCGGAGCGGCGTGCAATTTCTCCCACAGGATCGTCGTCCAAGGCCTCCCAGCCCCGACGAGGAGGAGAACCGCCTGGAGAATCCATGGGAGTAGTGACGAACTACCTTCTCTTCGGGGGGAGGGGAACTGGCGAGGAGGAGATAAGAGCGTAGTAACCGCAGGGCCTCGTCCCTTCCAACTGTAGATCGTTCCTCAGCGAAGGGGTGAGGCTATTATTTACTACTAGTACTCCCTCCGTCCAGGTGCATAGGGCACCTAACAAATGGCACCGTGAACTAGGCATATGTTGATTGGACGCTCATCACGTTTTTCTCTCCCTCTAGTTAATCCCGCATTAAGTGTAATGATGGTAGGACTAACCATGCATAGGCTAACGGATTGTTTCACACAATTCTTTAGGTCTAGCTTGCATGCATGTAAAGAAAAAGTAAATGGTAGAGGTGCCTGATTGGTTTGCATATGGAAGGGAGATAAATGTGAAGCTGAAAACTCTAAGTGCATTGGGGTAGGCATACGAGTCATTAGTGCTAACTAATGAAGGGCGACTAATATACTTGAAAATCCTAAATTCTCTTAGGTGCCTTATGCACCTGGACAGAGGGAGTACTAGCATTATGGAACGTTATGGGATTGCATTATAATGTAAATCATAGCACTAGTAAGAAATTTTTGGCACTAGGTAGTAGTTTTTGGCGTGGATTAAGAAATTTTGGGTATGTTTTTGCCTTTTTTGTACACGCCAACTAGTGTCAAAAAACGTCTTACATTATGTGACGGAGGAGTATGTACTCGTACTGTAGCAGTACTAGTACTACTTTTCTCAACTAGTAGTGCGATGTACTGTACTTCTAGTCTAGTCTAGTATAGTGCACCAGTTTTGAACTCTTGAATCTCAGGGCCAAGGAGCTACAGTTGGAGGTGGAGGGTACTACTGTTCTCTAGAACCATCACTGTACTATCAATGCAGGGGAAGTACACCTGCGTAGTGGCCTAGTGGGTACTCTCGGTGCTCTATTCAGCCGCTCCTCTCACGTAGCTGGCCTACTCAGCCGCTCCTCTCACGCACACACTAGCAGCCTGTTTATCAGCGACGGTTACTGCGGGGGCAGAACATTTGAGTTATTTGATACAGCGAGACTAGGCTTTTCACTTCCATTTGTGGAGGTGTAATGGATCTCGTCGAACTTTGTTAGTAGTTCCTTCTTTATGAATGAGATGAAGCAAAGCTTTTGCCTCCGTTTCAAAAAAAACACGCTAAGAGGAATTTCTTTTATAGTAGAGCCGATAATGGAGTGAAGTCCATGCGTGCAACGCCACAAGCTACAGAGTAGTAGTAGAGCACTTTACGTATAGAGCCATATTGCACAGTTCCCAATGCCCTGCCAGGCTTTTCCGGCTCCTCGGGCTTAATTGGGAGGCGCTAGTTTAAATATGCTACTAGCTGACGAGGAAGCTGCAAGCAAGGTGCGGCTAGGGCGAGCACGTGAGCCACGGGATGCTGGGAAGGAAAACCCGTTCACGTGGCTAGGCTGTCCAGTGCACTCAGATTGTGGGGCCGCACGTCCGTTTGACTTCAAAACTCAAACTACTCGTGTAAAATATTGGCTCGTAGCGAAGTGTAGTAGTACTATTTAAAAAAAAGGCCGTCATGCGTTCGGCCGGGATCGAACCCATAGAACAAGGTATACACTCCTGCGACCACTAGTAGTACTCGTTTGAGTACAACGCAACCTAGAATCGCCTTTTGTCGCTAGTAGTGCGTACATTGTTCCTTACAAGAAACCCCTAAGAGCATGGTTAATAGTGTAGCCAGCTGCTGGCTATAAGCCAGTGCCATGTCATCTACAGCCCATCTTATAGCCAACATGTACAATAATAGATCAAAAGAGTGTACTACTTTTTTATTATGTGGCCCACTTCTCATTCTCACAAAGTGCCTAGGAGCACGTGCTAGAGCTGGCTCTTCACGAAGAGCCTGCTTACCTTCTCTCTCATCTTCTCTTTCCTCCAACTAAGCAGAAATATACTAGTTTATTTCTTATAGCCCGCTGACTCGGCTCTATTGTACTTGCTCTAATAATGCAAGAAACCACTAAAATGCCAAGAAACTACTACCACTTGCATACGTGGAAGACTTAAGATAAGACTACCTTATCAACCATTGTACATGCTCTTACCAACAAAAATCCTCGAGTGAGCTCCTACCTCCGGCCTCCACCTAGTCATCCTCGGCCATGGGACGTAGCTACCGCCATCGGCAGAAGGCGAGGTCAAAACCGCCGGCGGTGCGGAGCCCGTGTTGTGGCAGCCCGGATGCCAGCTCCGTCCGGCGCTCGCGGCCGCTAGCTAGCCAAGATAGCTCCGTCCAGCTGCTTGTCTGCAAGGTTTGCTAGCTAGATTGGCACGGCAGCGTGGCGGCTTGCTCGCGCGCGCCATGCTAAGGCCAGCCATCTGGCTCGAGCGAAGGCCAGCGCGGCGTCCGGCCTGTCCGGCGGAGCGGCGGCCAACTCGCTCATCACCGGTGCCACCGACGAACACGCATCAGTACTGTTTGAAGTAATGTTCAGGAAAAATAATGATTTGAGGGGGAATAACAGGGTAGAAGGTCAGATGTGGGTCCCTCGTATCAACGGTCAAACAAAATGTGTTGGTTTAAGCTGCCTCGTCAGCACGGACGTGTGGGCCAACCCTGTCATATATGGGTTTAAATGAACCTAATCGGTAGGAGTACTAGGTAGTTTTTGGCGTGGATTAAGAAATTTTGGGTATGTTTTTGCTATTTTTTGTACAATAGATTGTTCCTAGGGCTGGTTGAAAGTGGTAGTTTTTGTTAAATACTCTACATATTGTAAGTATGAGTGAAAGTTAAGCTTTGGAAGCCAATAAGCAAGGCTAGTTACATAGTGCATATGTGTACATGATTGAAAGTAAATATCAACCATGAGTGACTAATATCTTGATGGAAAACTCGAAACTATGGAATACTAGGAAAAATGCATGGTTGGAAATACTAGCAATGTTCATGTCCGTTGCAACGAATCATAATTAGAATAATACTTATTGACAAACTTGGTACAAAACACTCTAATTTTGATATACATATGTCACTAGAGATATATTATGTTTCAATTAGAATATATTCCTTGGGCTGTTTTGGTGAGGTCAGTGAGGGATGTGGTTGGTTTTAAGATACTAATTATGGGTTTTTCTGCAAATTGGTAGACAAGTGGGATGTTGGTGAGAAAAGGCAACAACTTACCTCACAATCGTTAGATGTAGATCTAATGGTCAGAAACGACGGACGGCGGACACACCAGCATCACCAACTTAGTCTTGTGTAGGAGTACTAGCAAGATCTGTGCATAGCACGGAACATCAAGATGCATTTTTTTATAAAACGCTTGTTGTGATTGACCCTTGTGGGAGTAATCCCATGTGTAAAAACTAATGATATCTCGAGAAATATGAGATAAGGTGAAGATGAGTGGGGTGTGGTGGTGGTTGGTGGTCGGACTGAGCGGAGGCATGGGGATTGACGACGCCGGCAGCGGCCACCAGGCCTGTTTGTTTCAGAGGCTTCCTTTCTTAATTTCTCAACAATGAGGATTGTTGGAGATAAGGATGAACGAGGGAAGTCCTTGTCTGCAAATGTGGAGAGGGGTGCGGGTATCTTTTAGTTTAATTTCCATCCGTCAGATATGGATCGGACGGTCTATATTGCAAGATGGCACACGTACCATCATCACCAACTCGGTTTTTTATAAGAGAAGAAATATAAGTATGGAGATACAAACGTATTATCGATACTTGCTTCTGTAAACTAGCATCTACATTCTATTCAACGCCTTGACATGTGGGGCCTTAGCACAATGACTTCTCGACTGTGTAAAACAAAGATTTTCCCATCGCCGACAAGGAGGGGGTGACGGCAGCGTGCTTTTTGGCTTGCTCTAGTCCTAGTAGTCATACTAGGTGGACTAAGCATGTGTAGATTTATTCTTTTTCACGTGTCGTGTTCGTCGTACTGCCATGACTGTTGATGAATAGACGGTACGTTATTCATGAGGAAACCCTTGTTGAGCGTTTTTGCGAGAGAGAGAGAGAGAGAGTGCGTGTGTGATATGTTAGAGACTAAGGCAATGATAACAGATTCTTTGTGTCTATGTGTGTGGAGGATAGAGAGAGACATGTACATGGGGCTTTGTGTTGTGTAACGTGGAGACACATATACATAATTAGAGAGTGAGTGTGTGAGATACACATGCGGACATGAGGAGAGATGAGGATCCAGATAAATGGGTGTTTGTGCGTGTCTGTGTGTGTTTGTGCACGCATTTGTGTGTGAGAGGGAGAGAGTGTATGTGGAGTAGAGAGACCACTGATAATGTAAACCTAGTATAAGGGAAGGGGGAATGGTGTGACATGTGTAGTAGCGAGATAGCACGGGTGCGGGCGGGGGGAGCAGACTATTTGGAAGAGACATCGAGTGTGTGTGTGGGAGAGGGGTGTGAGAGCGAGAGAAAGAGAGAGCTAGCGACGGAGAGAGAGAGAGAGAGAGAGAGAGAGGAAAAGAGGGGGCGAGAGGGATCGTTTGTGTCCATAAATGGCGTATAGATAGGGAGACAATGTTGATGTTGTCCGAAATTGGCCTATGAACAGAGACGCAAGGGAAGCGAGTCATCGTGTGTGTGATAGGGACTTCATGGGAGATCTAGAATAGATGGTGTAGAGAACAATGTGAAAAATCAAGAACGATTATACATTAGGGAGCTATGCAAAGAGTCACGACATATATGTATACAGGGAAGGAGCTGGGGTGGGTCCTCATGTGGGAGAGATAGAAAGAGGAGAGTGGTGCACAAGAAGACAAAGTGTGCTTGTTTGCAGTGGGGGTGGTGTGTGAGGTGAGTGCGCGAGAACCACATAACTAGGGAGATAGACGTTTGGGGGCGACATTTTGTGTGTATGGGAAATATACGCTCTACATAGTGCGTGTGCTTGGGTAAGAGAGATAGCGGGAGACCTAGAGAGTGAGGGAAGATATGTGTGCATGCCCGAGAGACAAAGTGATAGAGACCTATATTGGGGTCCGGACTTTACAAGAGAGAGGGGTGTTAATGTGCTCGTGTGTTGGTGTTTGGGGGAGAGAACGACTTCTCTATGTGTGTGTGTGTGCGTGTGTGGTGGTGGTGGGGGGGTTGACTTCAGATAAAGAGTGGGGTGTCTATATTTGAGGGACTTTAGCGTAATTGAGATATCATGCACTCATGGTTGATCAATTTGTTTCACAGTTTGTACTATGAGATAACGATACTTTTGAACATGCGTGATATACCTTGATGTACCAGAATTACAAACCTAAGATTGGAATTTTGGAATTTGACTCCATCATTAGCTTTTGCAATTCATTTAAACGGAGGTACATTTTTTAAGCCGGGATTTCGTGATTTCAAATTCATATATCAAACCTAGAGATATACACATACGGGCATGTTCAAACTTTATAATCATCCACTTTATTCATACACATACACATTTTTGCTTTTGTCATCATATTTAGGATAAACACATTTGGAATTTCATTTGATTGGACCGTATGATGGTATTTTCTTATAGTAGCTCAATGATCCATATTTGAATTGAATGGACAATCTAAGTTTCGAGTTGGAGACATTGATTTTCAAAACTTGCACATTTTTTTGCATGCAAAACAAACAAATTGTCGGCCATGATATCATAGTCGGCCGTACGAGAGCAGAATACTTATAATTTTAGGCGCCAAAAGCTTTCAAACTTCCCGCTCACATCGAAATATCACGCGCCCGAAAGTTTAGCCTATGATTTTCCTGTTTTACCCCTGCCACATGAACGGAAAAGGGCTGCTTTGGTAACTCCATTGTTTCCCCCTCTTTGCCCCCACCATTCTTCCCCAGAGCCCCTCCCCGACCCCCCACCACAGCAAGCCGCTGAATCTAGTCCTCCACCGTAGCGGTGGACCTCACACCCCGCTGAATCTACCTTCCGCACCTTGGAACCCCCAACTGCCAACTCACCACTTCACCGGAGCCGCTTCAGCGACTGGCTTGTCCACCGCTCCAGATCTCCTTGACTGCCAGCATGGTCCACCGCACCGGATCTGCTTAACGGACGCCCTCGTCCACCACAGCGTAGGCCCTTCATTGACTCCCTCCTCCGCCCCTTCGCAGGCCCTTCATACAAGCTCTCGTCCGCCGCAACAGATCCGCCTCACCGAAAGCACTGTACAACGCGCCCGCCGAAGCCTTCGTCCACTTGTAACATCCCAAATTTTCAATTTGGAATGTTATACATTAGATCATCATTGCATATCATATTTTATTGCATTTTGGTTGATCTTAGAAATTTCACATAACTCAAGGACCCTCAGAGAGAGTTGGGGATTTCGTTATTTTCATATTTGAGTTTTCTCAAAATTTTGAAAATAGGATCATTTGATTTTATTTATTTTATCTTCAATTATTTCTATCACAAACATATGAGAGGGGGAATAAAATGACTTTCCCAAAATAAGGAAATATTGAGGATTTAATAATAAAATCAAATAAGATTTTATTTTGGTTTTATTTGCTATTTTATTTGAATTTAGGAAAAATGCACATTTTTCAAAATTTCATTTAGGCCCCAAAAAATGTTCATCCTGTGCGGCTTGATTTTAGAAGCCGGGGAAAATTTAGTTCCGGATTTTTGGAGTCCATTTAGTATTTCTTTTGTTTGTTTTTCTGCGTGAAATTATTTAAAAAAACGAACCGACTACGGGCCGGGAACGGCCAGGACTCCTCTGGCCGAGGGCCTTTATATAGCGCCACCCCGGGCCGCCTCAGCCCACCCGAGCGCCGCGCCCCAAACCCTAGCCGCGCCCAGCCCCAGCCGCCGCCGCCGGAGCCGCCGCCGCCGGACCTGCTAGCCGAGGTTGACCCCGCCGCCGGTTTTTTTAGAAAACCGTTGGTTTTCGCAGGTTTTCTTTCGGTTTTTTTAGTTTCCATTTTTTTATTAGATCGGTTTTTTTCCGGTTTAGGTTAATTAGCGAGCGTTCGCTCGTTCGTTCGTTTTAAACGAATGTGTTCATTGTTTAGATCCAGATAATGAACGTTCGTTCGTTAATCTGTTCGTCATTTTTCTTTTTCTCGGATTATCCGCGATTATTTCTGATCGCGATTTCTGATTCGATTTTTGTTCTAGTATAACTTTTTGCTCGTTTACTGGAATCAGGCGATTCAAGCGCCTGTAGTTTCATCTCGAAACCCTCTTTCCGTTTAACCAACTCAAACAAGTTTTTGCCTCTGTAAAATTTGACCTAGAACCAGAATAGTAAAAGAAGCTTGTTTCTTTTGTCGTTTGACTTTCGTTGCTTCGTTCGATTTGATTCTTTTTGCCAACCGGAGTTCTTAAGTTGAACTTTCTGGTTAGATCTCTTATTTGAGTTTTACCTGTGCCTTAGATGAGTACTTATTGTATGCTTGTTTGTTGGCGATAGAGTACCCGGAGTGCGCCGCTTGCTACTTCAAATCGCTAGGTTTTGCGGATCATCAGCAAGGCAAGTAACACTTTGATCATACCTCCTACTACCCAGTTTTTATTGCATTAGATCAATCCTCAAACATTGCATGATTAGGATCAAATTAAATTGTGGGTTTTGGGAAGTAGATGAGGTAGAACCTATTACCTGTTTTATTATCAAACCCTGGGAGATACTTCTATGTTTTCTTATATTGCTATGCTATGATAGTAGACGTGGATTGGGTGAGTGTATCCATGACAGATGTGAGGTTGATAATTAATGGTTTATCTAAGGTGGCAACTTAAACACACATCTGGGTGGATTGAGGCACCTGGGTATTCCAGTGATTGCCTGTTTTCTTTTGGACCGCCACCCAGGCTCAAAGGGATCATGAGATTATTCATACTAGAAACTTCCGTGTGGAGCCACAAGCTACTATGGCCTCTAGCATAGTTGATTAAGTCGTGCGAACTCTTACAGTGGTAGCTAGCAGATGTAGGGGAAAGTAGGTGTAACGGTCTACCCGATCGTAAGGTGCTAGCACTTCTGAAAGACTATGTCTCGGTCATCCGTTTCTCAAACACCATGTAGTGCGAGAATCCCAACGGAGGAGATCGAGTCTTGTGGGGAAAAGTGCACAAACCTCTGCAGAGTGTATAAACTAATCATGGTTAGCTGTGTCCCCGGTTATGGACAACTTGAGTATCTAGTACTTGGATTATCATGTGAATTTCATCATGTTACTTTAATTAATATTGTTGGGTTTTAAATGTTGATGCTTAATTGGGATTGAGAGCGTGTCTACACTCTCAATGTTTAACAACTTCCATGATAGTTAAATTAAATTTATTCCTTTGCAGTAGGGAAAGAATTGGCTTTATGCAAAACTGTAACTATAGAGCTTTCCACCAGCCAAATATGCATGTAGTATAGTTTATTCTTCCATTATTCTCTATGTGTTACTTTGCCAGCATATTCCATGTGCTGACCCGTTTTCGGGCTACAACGTTCATGTTGCAGACTTTTCAGACGACGAGTAAGGTGCCTTTAGGTCGTGGTTCTATACTCAGTGATGCCATTGGAGTTGATGGACTCACTTATCTTCCAAGCCTTCCGCTGTTATCGTTATTAGATGGCCTTAAAGCCATATTTATTGTAATAAGTTCTCTTTTGAGACACTCGATGTAATAAGTGTGTGATTTCTACTCTGTTATAAATCCTTCAAGTACTGTGCGGTGTCAGCATTACTGATCCAGGGATGACACTAGAGCACAGAGATTGGACCGTTTGAGGTCTGGTCGCTACAAGATGGTATCAGAGCACACGCTGACTATAGGACACGACCACTAAGCTAAAGCCCTAGATCACTACTCACTCTTCTCATTCGGACTCCTCATCTTTTCTACTCTTTTAGGATGGCGGATGCAAGGAACAAGTTCATGCAACCGGATGAAGATACACCCTTTGGACGTCATTTGAAGGAAGTCACTAGATACCTGAACATTGGAGTACCAAGCTTCACCGGAACCTACAACGCCATTTTACCTGAAGAGGAGCGCTGGATGATTCAAGTTCAAGTTCCAGGAAGGACGTTCATGCCAGTCACCAAGCCCATAGAGTTTTCCTTTGATGCACCAACCTGGAGTCTAGGAAAGAGCATGTCAGCTCACATCGCCATCGAACGTATTGGAGAAGTTTACCGCAATGATCTCAAGGATACTATCTACCAGATTTGTGGGCGCTGAGATGATCAATGGGAGATGATCCGCACCAAGAAGGATAGATCAATCGCAGCTTTCATCCAGGAGTTAAACCAGCACATTCGACAAGAGGAGAACCAGATGTGCGCAGATATGATAGATCTGAAGAAGGCGAGGATAAGAATCACGGAACTGGAGGAAGAACTCAAGGCTACATGTGAAGATTATGAAGAGGAAATCGAAGTACTAGTGGATAAGAATGCCGACCTAACCATGAAGATCGGAATATTTATGGGAGGCCCTATACCAGTAGAAGAAGACGAAGAATCCAAGGAGATTCGCCCGAAAGACTACATCATCATCGACGACACCGACTCGGACCCAGACGATAGCGATGATGACTATGTTGATGAAGCTGGAGCAGATATCATGGAGTCCGCAACCGAAGAATATTTCTAGTAGACCACCCCAGAGTAGTATTCCACCATGTAAATATAGTAGTCCGAGCACTTTTGCGATAGTTAGACCGATTGTATGCCTTTGATTGATCGAATGAAGTCATATTGTTTGCAATTTCCTCATGTGCATATGGGTAGTGTTTTCTCTTTAGACCCCTCTCTATTCTTAAATCTCATCTTTTCTAAACCCATCAGATGCTTCCGAGACGTGACCCCAGATTTACCTTCCCACCGGAGCTCACTCAGTTGATCCAGCAGCAGAATATGTTGATGCAGCTACTAGTCCAGAATCAGAATCAGGGGAACAACAACAACAACCCACCACCACCACCACCTGTTGACCACTTAGCCCGTTTTCTAAGGCTGAACCCGTCGGTGTTCTCCAGTAGCACCGAGCCTATAGTAGCAGATGATTGGCTCCGTAAGACAGCAAGGGAGTTGACCACGACAGGATGCACAGATGCGGAAAAGGTGAAGTTTGCCGCACATCAGCATGACGGACCCGCAGCATCATGGTGGGAGAATTTCACAGCCACTTTCCCTATCGACATTGTCACATGGGACCAGTTTCAGCAGGCTTTCCGTACTGTCCATGTTTCAGCAGGAGCTATGGCCATGAAGAAGCGTGAGTTTCGCAACTTGCACCAAGGAGGACGGACAGTTGGCCAGTATGTGGAGGACTTTAGTAAGCTAGCACGTTATGCCCCAGATGACGTTGCTACGGATGCAGCTAAGCAGGAGAAGTTTCTGGAAGGACTGAATGATGAGTTGAGCATGCAGTTGATGGTAGCAAGCTTCAACAACTACCAGGAGTTGGTAGATCGTGCTCTTATGATTGAAGGGAAGCAGCAGCAAATTGAGAACCACAAGAGGAAGTATGGACAAGGGAAGTACAATTCTGGAGCCCAACAGAAGCCGCGTTTTACCCCTAGACCGGGAGGAATTTTTCAGCATACCCATGGAGGAGGTAGCTCGCACAATCATAATGGCCCAAGAATGGTAATGGGAATGGAGGAAGCAATGGCCAGAACCATACCAACCCATCAACCCCAGCCAAGGGAGACCTGAGTCAAGTCACTTGCTTTAAGTGCCAGAAGACCGGACATTATGCCAATGAATGTCCTGAAGCCCAGAATGGAAATGGCAATGGAAGCTCTAGGAAGAAGCCGAACCCTTTCAATAGGGAACAGGTGAACCACGTTAACGTGGAGGAGGTTGAAGAGCAGCCAGATGCAGTAATCGTTAAGTTTTTGGTTAAGTCTTTTACTGCAATCGTTCTTTTTGATACTGGTGCATCACATTCATACATATCAAGGGAATTTGCGAATAAGTATAACCTTCCCACCAAAGTTCTTAGAACACCTATGTTAGTAAGCTCACCAGGAGCGGAGTACATGGCCGGTAAAGGATGTTTTCAAGTGCCATTGAATATAGGTAGGCATGTTTTCCCTCGGATTTAATCATTTTGGAATCACAAGGTTTGGATGTAATTCTGGGTATGGATTGGCTATCGTTGTATGGAGGAAACATTGATTGCGCCAGTAAGTCGATTTTGCTCACGACCCCAGAAGGAAGAAGGATCAAGTATGTATCCCGGCATGTGCCGAAGAGGACTCAAGTAAATTCGTTAATAGGAGTTGTGCAAGAGGAAGTACCACTGGTAACGGATTTCCCTGATGTGTTTCCAGAGGAATTGCCAGGCATGCTACCGGATAGAGACATTGAGTTTTTAATTGAGCTTTTGCCAGGCACAGGGCCAATATCTAAGAGACCATACAGGATGCCCGCAAAAGATTTGGAGGAGATTAGAAGCAGATTAAGAAGTTACTGGATAAAGGATATATTCTCCCAAGTTCTTCGCCTTGGGGATCGCCAGTACATCTAGTGGAGAAAAAGGATGGATCATTAAGGATGGTTGTTGATTATCGAGGATTGAATGAAGTAACCATCAAGAACAAGTACCCACTACCGATGATCAATGATCTGTTTGATCGATTGCAAGGAGCTAAGGTATTTTCCAAGATCGATCTGCGATCAGGATACCATCAGTTGAAGATTCGAGAACATGATATACCTAAGATGGCTTTTACCACCAGGTATAGGCTGTACGAGTACACCGTTATGCCATTTGGACTGACTAACGCACCTGCATATTTTATGAACATGATGAAAAAAGTGTTTATGGAGTTTTTGGATAAGTTCGTCGTAGTGTTCATTGATGATATTCTAGTTTACTCGAAGACTGAAGAGGAGCATAAGGAACATTTGCGTTTGGTACTTGAGAAGCTTAGAGAACATCAGTTATATGCCAAGTTTAGCAAATGTGAATTTTGGTTGAAGGAAGTTGGATTCCTCGGACACGTTATATCCGGAGAAGGTATAGAAGTAGATCCCACCAAGGTTGACACTCTGACAAGTTGGAAAGCACCAACAACAGTTGGAGAGACCCGGAGTTTTCTTGGACTCGCAGGATACTACTGGAGATTCATCGAAAATTTCTCGAAGATTGCGAAGCCTATGACGGAGTTGTTGAAGAAGGATACCAAGTTCAAATGGACTGATGAATGTGAGGCCAGTTTCCAGGAGTTGAAGAAACATTTGGTTACATCACCAGTGTTGATTCTGCCGGATCAGAACAAGGATTATGAGGTGTATTGCGACGCTTCACGTCGAGGACTTGGAGCAGTGCTTATGTAGGAAGGAAGAGTTGTTTCGTATGCTTCACGACAACTTAAGCCGCATGAGTTGAATTATGCCACGCATGATTTGGAGTTAGCAGCCGTAGTGGATGCATTGAATACTTGGAGACATTTTCTCATTGGAAACCATTGTGAAGTATACACGGATCACAAGAGTTTGAAGTATATTTTCACGCAGAAAGAGTTGAATCTCAGGCAAAGGAGATGGTTGGAGCTCATCAAGGATTATGATATGAGATTGCATTATCATCCCGGAAAGGCTAACGTAGTAGCAGATGCGTTGAGCCGTAAAAGTCATGTCAACACCCTAATGACAGGAGATTTACCAAGGGAGTTAGCCGAGGATCTTCGTGATCTATGTTTGGAGATAGTTCCGACTTCCGAGAGGCTATGTAGCATCATTGGAGATTCAGTCTACTTTGATGGATAAGATCAGAGAAGCTCAGAAGACTGACAAGAAGGTTGCCTCTATAAGGAGAAAATGAGCTAAGGAAAAGTTAAAGGATTTCGTGAGGACGAACACGATACCTTATGGTTTGAAGACCGTGTTTATGTGCCCAATGATCCGGAGATCAGGAAGTTAATTGTGACGCCCCCGATTCAATCGTACACTAATCATGCACGCAAATGTGTACGATCAAGATCAGGGACTCACGGGAAGATATCACAACACAACTCTACAAATAAAATAAGTCATACAAGCATCATATTACAAGACAGGGGCCTCGAGGGCTCGAATACAAGAGCTCGATCATAGACGAGTCAGCGGAAGCAACAATATCTGAGTACAGACATAAATTAAACAAGTTTGCCTTAAGAAGGCTAGCACAAACTGGGATACAGATCGAAAGAGGCGCAGGCCTCCTGCGTGGGATCCTCCTAACTACTCTTGGTCGTCGTCAGCGGGCAGCACGTAGTAGGCACCTCCGGTGTAGTAGGAGTCGTCATCGACGGTGGCGTCTGGCTCCTGGGCTCCAACATCTGGTTGCGACAACCAGGTAGAAGGCATAGAGGGAAAGAAAGGAGAAAGCAACCGTGAGTACTCATCCAAAGTACTCGCAAGCAAGGAGCTACACTACACATGTATGCATTGGTATCAACTGGAATAAGGCTATTATATGTGGAATGGACTGCAGAAAGCCGGAATAAGAGGGGGATAGCTAGTCCTTTCAAAGTCTACGCTTCTGGCAGCCTCCGTCTTGCATCATGTAGAAGAGAGTAGACTGAAGTCCTCCAAGTATCACCGCATAGCATAATCCTAACTGATGATCCTCCCCTCGTCGCCCTGTGAGAGAGCGATCACCGGTTGTATCTGGCACTTGGAAGGGTGTGTTTTATTAAGTATCCGGTTCTAGTTGTCATAAGGTCAAGGTACAACTCCAAGTCGTCCTGTTACCGAAGATCACGGCTATTCGAATAGATTAACTTCCCTGCAGGGGTGCACCACATACCCCAACACGCTTGATCCCATTTGGCCGGACACACTTTTCGGGGTCATGCCTGGCCGCGAAAGATCAACACGTCGCAGCCCCACCTAGGCACAACAGAGAGGTCAGCACGCCGGTCTAAACCTAAGCGCACAGGGGTCTGGGCCCATCGCCCTTAGCACACCTGCACGTTGCGAACACGGCCGGAAGCAGAACTAGCCCCCTTAATACAAGAGCAGGCTTACGTTCCAATCCAGCGCGCGCCGCTCAGTCGCTGACGTCACGAAGGCTTCGGCTAATACCACGACGTGGGGATACCCATAACTACTCCCGCGTAGATGGTTAGTGCGTATAGACCAAATGGCCAGACTCAGATCAAATACCCAGATCTCGTTAAGCGTGTTAAGTATCCGCGAACGCCGACCAGGGCCAGGCCCACCTCTCTCCTAGGTGGTCTGAACCTGCCCTGTCGCTCCGCCTCGAAGATCCACTCGTGGGTGCTCCTACGAGCCGACCCATCTTTAATCACCACATGTATCAAGTATAAAGTACATAGTATAAACCCGCGATCACCTCCTGAGTGATCACGACCCAATAGTATAGCACAGCAGATGGACAAGAATGTAGGGCCACAGATGGAAATACTAGCATCCTATACTAAGCAAGTAGGATTGCAGGTAAAGGTATCAACAGTAGTAGCAAGGACAAGCTATGCATCAGGATAGGAATAACGAAAGTAGTAACATGCTACACTACTCTAATGCAAGCAGTATAGAGGAGAGTAGACGATATCTGGTGATCAAAGGGGGGGCTTGCCTGGTTGCTCTGGCAAGAGAGAGGGGTCGTCAACTCCGTAGCCGTACATAGGGGTATCGGCAGCAGTCTCGGGATCTATCGGAAAGAAGTAGTGGAGGGGGAACAATAAATAACAGAGCAATCAAAGCATCATAAAGCATAATAAGGCAATACGCGGTGCTAGGGGTGACCTAACGTGGTACTAGGTGCTACTGGTGAAGGGGGGAAACATCCGGGAAAGTATCCTGGTGTTTCGCGTTTTCGGGCAGATGAAACGGAGGGGGAAAGTTGCGTGTTTGCTATGCTAGGGATGTGTGGCGGACGAACGGGCTGCGTATCCGAATTCGTCTCGTCGTTCTGAGCAACTTTCATGTACAAAGTATTTTCATCCGAGTCACGGATTATTTTATATGATTTTCTAAAGTTTTTAATTATTTTCAGATTTTAATTGTTTATTTAAATCCAACATTATCCAGAATAGTGCATGCTGACGTCAGCATGACGTCAGCAGTCAACAGGGGTGTTGACTGGTCAACTGACGTGTGGGTCCCACTGGTCATAGACTGTTTAGTTAGCTGTTTAATTAGACAGAGTTAATTAGGTTAATTATCTAATTAGCTGGTTTAAGCAGAATTAATTAAGTTTAATTATTTAGTTAACTGATTAATTAAGTAATGTTTAATTATTATTATTTTTAAACGTTCTGGGGCTGAGGCCCCACATGTCATAGGGCCAGGGGGCCGTTGCGGGCTAGCGGGCGCACGAGCGAGCGGGCCTTGGGCACCCGCCCGGGTCGACAGGGAGGGATCTGCGCTGGGCGTCGGCGGCCACAGCGACGAGCGACACCAGCGGCACAGGGGGCCAAGGCTGCGCGTCGGTGGGCCGCGGCAAGGCCGCCGTGGGTCGGAAGCGGCAGCGGGCGGCGCGTGTGCGCGCGCACACGGCGGGGAGCAGCAGCAGGCAGAGCATCGCCGATGGGCGCGGTCGTGGGTGCGTTCAGGTGCGCCGGGGTGCACGCTCATCGTGAGCGCGGGTGCGGGGAGCGCGTCGGGCGAGCGGCTCCTGGCGGCATCGGCAGCAGGGGAACCAGGGGCGACGACGCGAGGAGCAGGGGCGGCGGCCGGCAGAGGCCGCAGGGCGCGCGCGGTGGGGCGACGTGGTTCGCGCGCGGGCGAACCGCGACGGGCCATGGCCACGTAGAGGCGGCGAGGTGAGGTGCGCGGCCCTGGGTGGCCGCGTATGGCGAGGCGACGACGGGGGACGGTTCGGGTGCGAGGAGCGCGGGGAGGCCGCGAGCAAGCACGGCCTCGGGCGCGCGGTGACAGAGGAAGAGGGGAGAGGGGCATGGGGAGGCGCTCACATTGGCCGTAGGGGTTCAGGGCAGCGGGCTCGGCGGCGGTCGGTGACGACGTGCGGGGTGGATGGCGAGGCGAGGTCGAAGGAGCGCGGCGTCGGGCGACGATCGACAACGGCGCTCAGGTCGGGGGCGGCGAGTGCTGGGGCGCGTCAGGGAGAAGGCGTCGAGGACGGCCGTCGAGGAGGGGAAGGTTCGGCGAGGCGGCTCGGGTGAGGTGGCCAGCGGGGCGCTGCCCCGATCCGATCGGGGAAGGGGAGAGCGGCATGGGGGGGGGGAGTGGGGGAGTGGGGCGACGGGTAGCAGCTAGGGTTTCAGGGTCCATGGATAAGGGGGGTGGGGGTGGGCCGGTTGGGCCTTTTGGCCTGATGGCTAGCTGGGCCATTCGGCCCAGGGGGAGGGGGGTTCTTTTTTTTGTTGTTGTGTTTGTTTTCTGTTTTTTTTCTGTTCTTTTTATTTATTTTCTTTTCTGTTTTAAATCATTTTAAATTATCTAGGCATTTTATAAAAATGCGTTTATTACACCATATTTACTTAAGCAAAATATGGCACCGTCCGAACATTTTTGTTTAATATTTTGAAAGCTTTTGTCGTTTGACTTAGTTAGGATTTAAATTTGAGTCGGTTTCGAATTAACCCGAGATTAACTACAGTGACAGAGGTGACGTGTCAACATTAACGTGAGATTACTATAGCATGATTATCCGGGCCTCACATTAATTCTGCAAGAAGCCCATGATTCACCATATTCGATTCACCCAGGAAATACCAAGATGTATTTGGATTTGAAGGATACTTTCTGGTGGGCCGGAATGAAGAAGGATATTGCGGAGTATATAGCAGTTTGCGATGTGTGTCAGAGAGTAAAGGCAGAGCATCAGAAGCCAGCGGGATTGCTACAGCCATTGCCAATACCCGAATGGAAGTGGGATAAGTTAGACATGGATTTCATCACAGGATTGCCCAGAACACGTTCAGGCTATGACTCGATATGGGTTGTAGTCGATCGTTTGACAAAGGTAGCTCATTTCATTCCAGTGAAGACTACCTACACCAGTGCTAAGTTAGCAAAGATATACATGACTAGGATCGTATGTCTGCATGGAGTTCCAAGGAGCATTGTATCAGATAGAGGAACCCAGTTTACCTCAAAGTTCTGGAATCAGTTGCACGAAACTTTGGGTACCAGGCTAGAGTTCAGTACGGCTTTCCATCCACAGATAGATGGCCAGACCGAGAGAGTCAATCAGATTTTGGAGGATATGTTGAGAGCTTGCGCGCTAGATTATAGATCTAGTCGGGACGATAATTTGCCATATGCAGAGTTCTCTTACAACAACAGTTATCAATCCAGTTTGAAGATGGCCCCTTTCGATGCCTTGTACGAAAGGAGGTGCAGGACCCCATTGTCGTGGGATGAAGTTGGAGACCGATAGTTGTTTGGACTGGATCTGATTAAGGAGTCTGAACAGAAGGTGAAATTGATTCGCGATAGGCTCAAGGTAGCCCAGTCCAGGCAGAAGAGCTACGCATATTCGAAACGCAAGTAGATAGTTTACGAAGTCGGAGACCGAGTTTATCTTCGAGTATCTCCACTTCGAGGAGTTAAGCGCTTTGGAGTTAAGGGAAAGTTAGCGCCATGTTTTGTAGGACCATACAAGGTTTTGGAGCGTATGGGAGAAGTAGTCTACAAGTTGGAATTGCCCGAAGGATTGTCAGGAGTTCACGATGTGTTCCACGTTTCCTAGTTGAAGAAGTGCCACACAGAGATGGCTGATATACCGCTGAGAGATACAGTGCCGCTGGAAGCGATTCAGTTGGACAGTGATTTGACCTATGAGGAGAAACCAGTCAAGATTCTTGAGTATGCCAGCCGAGTCACCCACAGCAAGGTTATCAACTTTTGCAAAGTTCAGTGGAGCCACCACACCGAGGATGAAGCCACCTAGGAGCGAGAAGAAGAACTGCTGAAGGACCACCCTACCTATTTTCTAGCCAACCCGAATCTCGAGGGCGAGATTCATCTTAAGGGGGTAGGTTTGTAACATCCCAAATTTTCAATTTGGAATGTTATACATTAGATCATCATTGCATATCATATTTTATTGCATTTTGGTTGATCCTAGAAATTTCACGCAACTCAAGGACCCTCGGAGAGAGTTGGGGATTTCGTTATTTTCATATTTGAGTTTTCTCAAAATTTTGTAAATAGGATCGTTTGATTTTATTTATTTTATCTTCAATTATTTCTATAGCAAACATATGAGAGAGGGAATAAAATGACTTTCCCAAAATAAGGAAATATTGATGATTTAATAATAAAATCAAATAAGATTTTATTTTGGTTTTATTTGCTATTTTATTTGAATTTAGGAAAAATGCGCATTTTTCAAAATTCATTTAGGCCCCAAACAATGTTCATCCTATGCGGCTTGATTTTAGAAGCCGGGAAAAATTTATTTCGGGATTTTTGGAGTCCGTTTAGTATTTCTTTTTTTTGTTTTTCTGCGCAAAATTATTTTAAAAAAAAATTGACTACGGGCCGGGATCGGCCAGGACTCCTCTGGCTGGGGGCCTTTATATAGCGCCACCCCGGGCCGCCTCAGCCCACCCGAGCGCCACGCCCCAAACCCCAGCCGCGCCCAGCCCCAGCCGCCGCCGCCGCCCCGCCGCGGCCGCTGCCGCCGCCGGACCCGCCCGCCGAGGTTGACCCCGCCGCCGTTTTTTTAGAAGACCGTTGGTTTTCGTCGGTTTTCGTTCGATTTTTTTAGTTTTCGTTTTTTTATTAGATCGGTTTTTTTCCGGTTTAGGTTAATTAGCGAGTGTTCGCTCGTTCGCTCGTTTTAGCGAACGCGTTCATCGTTTAGATCAAGATAAAGAACGTTCGTTCGTTAATCTATTCGTCGTTTTTCTTTTTCTCGGATTATCCGCGATTATTTTGGATCGCGATTTCTGATCCGATTTTTGTTCTAGTATAACTTTTCGCTCGTTTATCGGAATCAGGCGATTCAAGCTCCTGGAGTTTCATCTCGAAACCCTCTTTCTGTTTAACCAACTCAAACAAGTTTTTTCCTCTGTAAAATTTGACCTAGAACCAGAATAGTAAACCAAGCTTGTTTCTTTTGCCGTTTGACTTTTGTTGCTTCGTTCGATTTGATTCTTTTTGTCAACCAGAGTTCTTAAGTTGAAATTTCTGGTTAGATCTCTTATTTGAGTTTTACCTATGCATTAGACTAGTACTTATTGTATGCTTGTTTGTTTGTTTGCGATAGAGTACCCGGAGTGCGCCGGTTGCTACTTCGAATCGCTAGGTTTTGCGGATCATCAGCAAGGCAAGTAACACTTTGATCATACCTCCTACTACCCAGTTTTTATTGCATTAGATCAATCCTCAAACATTGCATGATTAGGATCAAATTAAATTGTGGGTTTTGGGAAGTAGATGAGGTAGAACCTATTACCTGTTTTATTATCAAACCCTGGGAGATACTTCTACATTTGCTTATATTGCTATGCTATGCTAGTAGACGTGGATTGGTTGAGTGTATCCATGATAGATGTGAGATTGATAATTAATGGTTTATCTAAGGTGGCAACTTAAACACACATATGGGTGTATTGAGGCACCTGGGCATTCCAGCGATTGCCTATTTTCTTTTGGACCGCCACCCAGGTTCAAAGGGATCATGATATTATTCATACTAGAAACTTCTGTGTGCAGCCACAAGCTACTATGGGCTCTAGCATAGTTGATTAAGTCGTGCGAACTCTTACAGTGGTAGACTAGCAGATGTAGGGGAAAGTAGGTGTAACGGTCTACCCGATCGTAAGGTGCTAGCACTTATGAAAGACTATGTCTCGGTCATCCGTTTCTCAAACACCATGTAGTGCGAAAATCCCAACGGAGGAGATCGAGTCTTGTGGGGAAAAGTGCGCAAACCTCTGCAGAGTGTATAAACTAATCATGGTTAGCCGTGTTCCCATTATGGACAACTTGAGTATCTAGTACTTGGATTATCATGTGAATCTCATCATGTTACTTTAATTAATATTGTTGGGTTTTAAATGTTGATGCTTAATTGGGATTGAGAGCGTGTCTACACTCTCAATGTTTAACAACTACCATGATAGTTAAATTAAATTTATTCCTTTGCAGTAGGGAAAAAATTGGCTTTACGCAAAACTGTAACCGTAGAGCTTTCCACCAGCCAAATATGCATGCAGTATAGTTTATTCTTCCATTATTCTCTATGTGTTACTTTGACAGCATATTCCATGTGCTGACTAGTTTTCGGGCCGCAACGTTCATGTTGCAGACTTTTCAAACGACGAGTAAGGTGCCTTTAGGTCGTGGTTCTATACTCAGTGATGCCATTGGAGTTGATGGACTCACTTATCTTCCAAGCCTTCCACTGTTATCGTTATTAGATGGCCTTAAGCCATATTTATTGTAATAAGTTGTCTTTTGAGACACTCGATGTAATAAGTGTGTGATTGCTACTCTATTATAAATCCTTCAAGTACTGTGCGGTGTCAGCATTACTGATCCAGAGATGACACTGGAGCATAGAGATTGGACCGTTTGAGGTCTGGTCGCTACACCACTGCACCGGACCCGCTCCATAGACACCATATTCAACTCCACCGGCCCTGCTTTACCGACGCTGCAGCTTCATCAGGTTATTTCAATTTGTACTCCTTCGATTTTTCTCTTTATCTTGCAACTGTTCACTTACCACAGATGAACTTTCTTGTATGTCGACAGGCGCCGCAACCGTAGCACCGGAGCCGCTTTAGCGACGGTGACAGCCTGAGCCGGCCCAAACTCAACCGCAACACGAGCACCATCGACAGTCCTTAGCTATCAAGTATGACAACGATACCCATACGCCGCCGAGAATCAGGTACTATTATCCAACGGCCGGCGCTTATGTTCACTTTCCTAGCATAAGCACCACACCTTTGAATTTCTTTAGGGCATCATGCAGTTTTTCATGAAACGCGTTATTCTGCTTGCACCTGTAGGGCCATACTTCTGGCAGTGAACATGTTACATGTGCTAAATTACATACCAGTGCACATATAGTTAATATGCTTTAGTTTTGTTCTGATGCCACCTGTTGGTTCCATCAGACTGCTTAATGTTCTCTATGCTTAATTACACATCAGCAAACTAGCATGTGGTTCCGCTGCTTTTTGTTCGTTTTACCCTACATTTTCTGATGCTAGCTATTACATCACTGCTCTGAGCCTCTATTCATTACTTATTTGTGTGTTCTTGATCTTGCCAAGTTGCATGACTAATTTGATGCTTCTATTAATTATGGAGCTGCCAACCCCATCAAGCAAAATATTTGTTCTTTTGGGGCTGGCACGTCGAACAGGCATAAAAATAGAGGGAAGCAGATATATTGTCATGTATGCACACACCCTTCTTTCATTAGTTTAGATGAACCATTGATGATCAATTCAGACCAGTGCATGTGATTAAAATTAATTTTACCTAAATAGATGGTGCAGAATAAACTACAACAACTAGATTTGCAACCACGGGATGCTGACGATATCTTCAAAGAACATTGCAACAGCATCTAGGCTTCACAACAACATATGGTAAGCCAGTGTGTTTTAGTACATGTGAAATGTAATGCGAGAGGGCTGCTTTCTTGGCTTGTGCCCTCAACGTGTAATCCTACCGAATTACAAATAGTTCAGTTGTCTGCTTTGTTGTATTGCTTGATGATACGTCTCCAACGTATCTATAATTTTTGATTGCTCCATGCTATATTATCTACTGTTTTGGATGTTTATGGGCTTTATTATACACTTTTATATCATTTTTGGGACTAACCTATTAACCCAGAGCCCAGTGCAAGTTTCTGTTTTTTCCTTGTTTTAGAGTATCATAGAAAAGGAAAATCAAACGGAGTCCAATTGACCTGAAACTTCACGGAACTTATTTTGGGAAGGAAAGAAACCAGATGGACTTGGAGTGCACGTCAGGAGAGAAACGAGGGAGCCACAAGGTAGGGGGGCGCACCCTCCACCCTCGTGGGCCCCTCATGGCCCCCCTGACGTACTTCTTCTGACTATATATCTCCATATACCCTAAAACGATCAGAGAGCACAACAGATCGGGAGTTCTGCCGCCAGAAGCCTCTGTCGCCACCAAAAACCAATCTAGACTCGTTCCGGCACCCTGCCGGAGGGGGAATCCCTCTCCGATGGCCATCTTCATCATCCTGGTGCTCTCCATGATGAGTAGGGAGTAGTTCTCCCTCGGGGCTGAGGGTATGTACCAGTAGCTATGTGTTTAATCTCTCTCTCTCGTGTTCTTGAGGTGATACGATCTTGATGTATCGCGAGCTTTGCTATCATATTTGGATCCTATGATGTTTCTTCCCCCCTCTACTCTCTTGTAATGAATTGAGTTTCCCCTTTGAAGTTATCTTATTGGATTGAGTCTTTAAAGATTTGAGAAGACTTGATGTATGTCTTGCCGTGCGTATCTGTGGTGACAATGGGATATCACATGATTCACTTGATGTATGTTTTGGTGACCAACTTGCGGGTTCCGCCCATGAACTTATGCATAGGGGTTGGAACACGTTTTGGTCGTGATTCTCTGGTAGAAACTTTGGGGCACTCTTTGAGGTCCTTTGTGTTTGTTTGAATAGATGAATCTGAGATTGTGTGATGCATATCGTATAATCATACCCACGGATACTTGAGGTGACAATGGAGTATCTAGGTGACATTAGGGTTTTGGTTGATTTGTGTCTTAAGGTGTTATTCTAGTATGAACTCTAGGGCTGTTTGTGACACTTATAGGAATAGCCCAACGGATTGATTGGAAAGAATAACTTTGAGGTGGTTTCGTACCCTACCATAATCTCTTCGTTTGTTCTCCGCTATTAGTGACTTTGGAGTGACTCTTTGTTGCATGTTGAGGGATATTATGTGATCCAATTATGTTAGTATTGTTGAGGGAACTTGCACTAGTGAAAGTATGAACCCTAGGCCTTGTTTCAACGCATTGCAATACCGTTTACGCTCACTTTTATCACTTGCTACCTTGCTGTTTTTATATTTTTCAGATTACAAATACCCATATCTACTATCCATATACCACTTGTATCACCATCTCTTCGCCGAACTAGTGCACCTATACAATTTACCATTGTATTGGGTGGTGTGTTGGGGACACAAGAGACTCTTTGTTATTTGGTTGCAGGGTTGCTTGAGAGAGACCATCTTCATCCTACGCCTCCTACGGATTGATAAACCTTAGGTCATCCACTTGAGGGAAATTTGCTACTGTCCTACAAACCTCTGCACTTGGAGGCCCAACAACATCTACAAGAAGAAGGTTGTGTAGTAGACATCAAGCTCTTTTCTGGCGCCGTTGCCGGGGAGATTAGTGCTTGAAGGTATATCTTTAGATCTTGCAATCGAGTCTTTTAGTTTCTTGTTTTATCACTAGTTTAATTTATAAAATAAAATTACAAAAAAATATGGAATTGAGTTTGCCTCATACGCTTCATATTTTTAATATCTTTGTGAGTATGATGGAAAGGAGAATTGTGCCAAAGTGTTAGAAGAAGAATGCATTAAAATGTTTGGCACTAAATATTTGAATGATGAGCATGATTGCAATGTTGTTAGTATGAATTCCTTGAATATCCATGATGCTAATGATATGCAAAGCCACAAGCTTGGGGAAGCTATGTTTGATGAAGATGATATTTTTTGTCCCCCAAGTTTTGATGAGAAAATTTATTATGATGAAAGCATGCCTCCTATTTATGATGATTATATTGATGAAAGTGGACTTGGAGAGGTCATGACTTTATTTTGTGATGAATCCACTATTCCGAAAGAGGTTCCAATTGATTATGAGAACAAAGTTGCTATCTATGATGATTATTGTGATGACTTGTATGCTATAAAGAATAATGATATCCATGAAACTTGTCATCATGATTTTAGTTTTCAATTGGATTATGCCTCACATGATAATTATTTTGTTGAGCTTGCTCCCACTACTATTCATGTGAAGAAATTTGCTTATGTGGAGAGTAATAAAATTTCTATGCTTGTAGACCATGAAAATAATGCTTTATGTAATAGTTATATTGTTGAATTCATTCATGATGCTACTGAAAATTATTATGAGGGAGGAACATATGCTTGTAGGAATTGCAATAATACCAAGTTTCCCCTCTATATGCTTAAAATCTTGAAGTTATGCTTGTTTTGCTTTCCTATGCAAGTTGATTCTTGTTCCCACAAGTTGTTTGCTCACAAAATCCATATGCATAGGAAGTGGTTTAGGCTTAAATGTGCTAGTCATCTTCTTTATGATGCTCTCTTTATGTTACAATTCTTATCTTTTATGTGAGCATCGTTGAAATCATCATGCCTAGCTAGGGGCGTTAAACGATAGCGCTTGTTGGGAGGCAACCCAACTTTACTTTTGTTACTTGCTTTTTGCTCCTTTTTAGTAATAAATAATTCATCTAGCCTCTGTTTATATGTGGTTTTATGCTTTTAATTAGTGTTTGTGCCAAGTAGAACCTTTGGGAAGACTTGGTGAAGTCTTTATGATCATGCTGTAAAAACAGAAACTTTAGTGCTCACGAGAATTGCTGCCATTTTTATTTGGAGAGCGCTATTTAGTTAATTATTTTTTCAGATGATTAATATATAAATTACTCAGGTCCAGAAATTTATTTGAGAATTTTATGAGTTCCAGAAGTATACGTTTGATCCAGATTACTACAGACTGTTCTGTTTTTGACAGATTCTGTTTTTCTATGTGTTGTTTGCTTATTTTGATGAATCTATGAGTAGTATCGGAGGGTATGAACCATAGATAAGTTGAAATACAGTAGATATTACACCAATATGAATTTAGAATGAGTTCACAACAGTACCTAAGTGGTGATTTATTTTCTTATACTAACGGAGCTTACGAGTTTTCTGTTAAGTTTTGTGTTGTGAAGTTTTCAAGTTTTGGGTAAGGATTGGATGGACTATGGAATAAGGAGTGGCAAGATCCTAAGCTTGGGGATTCCCAAGGCACCCCAAGGTAATATTCAAGGATAGCCAAGAGCCTAAGCTTGGGGATGCCCCGGAAAGCATCCCCTCTTTTGTCTTCGTTCATCGGTAACTTTACTTGGAGCTATATTTTTATTCACCACATGATATGTGTTTTGCTTGTAGCGTCAATTTATTTTTTTAAGATTTGCTTGTTGTTATTTAGAACGATGTCTTGCATCTTTTATTTCAATAAAAGTGTCATTGATAGCCTTTACTATGCGTATGTTACAAGTCTTCATGTTGCTGTTTGAAAACAGAAAGTTTACCACTGTTGCAATAATTCCCTAGAAAAGTCAGAATGTGATAAAATGTTGAAACATTTTGCATATTAAGCTCTGATAAATTTAATACAGTGGGAATTTTCTTTCATAATTTTTGGAGCCAGGGAAGTATGGATCTTGCTGCACTCTTTACAGACTGTCCTGTTTAGGCAGATTGCTATTATGTTTGCATTGTTTGCGTATGTTTGCTTCTTTAATGATTCTATTTGAGGATAGGACTATTAAATATGCAGAGGCATTTAGTATGCAATGTTGAATAATAATTTTAGTGATTTGCTACAGTAGAGTATGATAAGGTTTTTGCAATGGTTTATACTAACTTATCTCACGAGTCCTTATTGAGTTTTGTGTGGATGAAGCTTTTGAGATTTAGGGAGACCGTGATATGAGAGGAATTAAGGAGACACAAAAGCTCAATCTTGGGGATGCCCAAGGCACCCCAAGATAATATTTCAAGAAGTCTCGAGCGTCTAAGCTTGGGGATGCCCTGGTTGGCATCCCACCTTTCTTCTTCAACAACTATCGGCTAGTATCGGTTGATCTTAAGTTTTTGCTTCTTCACATGATGTTTGCTATTTTTATATGTCATTTTATTTTGTTTTGCTTGCTGTTTTAATAAAGTATCAAGATCTGAAATACTTAAATGTTAGAGAGTCTTCACATAGTTGCATAATTATTCGACTACTCATTGATCTTCACTTGTATCTTTCGGAGTAGTTTGTCATTTGCTCTAGTGCTTCACTTATATCTTTTAGAGCACGGTGGTAGTTTTATTTTGTAGAAATAGATGAACTCTCATGCTTCACTTAGATTATTTTGAGAGTCTTAATAGCATGGTAATTTGCTTAAATAATCCTAATATGCTAGGTATTCAAGATTAGTAAAAAATTTCTTATGAGTGTTTTGAATACTAAGAGAAGTTTGATGCTTGATGATTGTTTTGAGATATGGAGGTAATAATATCAAAGTCGTGCTAGTTGAGTAGTTGTGAATTTGAGAAGTACTTGTGTTGAAGTTTGCAAGTCACGTAGCATGCACGTATGGTAAACATTGTGTAACAAATTTGAAACATGAGGTGTTATTTGATTGTCTTCCTTATGAGTGGCAGTCGGGGACGAGCGATGGTCTTTTCCTACCAATCTATCCCCTAGTAGCATGCGCGTGGTGCCGAGGTTTTTGATGACTTGTAGATTTTTGCAATAAGTATGTGAGTTCTTTATGACTAATGTTGAGTCCATGGATTATATGCACTCTCACCCTTCCATCATTGCTAGCCTCTTCGGTACCGTGCATTGCCCTTTCTCACATTGAGAGTTGGTGCAAACTTCGCCAGTGCATCCAAACCACGTGATATGATATGCTCTGTCACACATAAACCTCCTTATATCTTCCTCAAAACAGCCACCATACCTACCTATTATGGCATTTCCATAGCCATTCCGAGATATATTGCCATGCAACTTTCCACCATTCCGTTTATCATGACACATTCATCATTGTCATATTGCTTAGCATGATCATGTGGTTGACATAGTATTTGTGGCAAAGCCACCGTTCATAATTCTTTCATACATGTCACTCTTGGTTCATTGCATATCCCGGTACACCGCCGGAGGCATTCATATAGAGTCATACTTTGTTCTAGTATCGAGTTGTAATCATTGAGTTGTAAATAAATAGAAGTGTGATGATCATCATTTTGTAGAGCATTGTCCCAAGTGAGGAATAAAAAAAGAGAAAGGCCATAAAAAAGAGAAGGCCCAAAAAAAGAGAAGGCCAAAAAAAGAGAAAGGCCATAAAAAAAGAGAAGGCCCAAAAAAATGAGAGAAAAAGAGAGAAGGGACAATGCTACTATCCTTTGCCACACTTGTGCTTCAAAGTAGAACCATGATTTTCATGATAGAGAGTCTCTTGTTTTGTCACTTTCATATACTAGTGGGAAATTTTCATTATAGAACTTGGCTTGTATATTCCAATGATGGGCCTCCTCAAGTTCCCTAGGTCTTTGTGAGCAAGCAAGTTGGATGCACACCCACTAGTTTCTTTTGTTGAGCTTTCATACATTTATAGCTCTAGTGCATCCGTTGCATGGCAATGCCTACTCCTTGCATTAACATCAATCAGTGGGCATCTCCATAGCCCATTGATTAGCCTCGTTGATGCGAGACTTTCTCCCTTTTTTGTCTTCTCCACATAACCCCATCACCATATTCTATTCCACCCATAGTGCTATATCCATGGCTCGCGCTCATGTATTGCATGAAAGTTTATAGGTTTGAGATTACTAAAGTAAGAAACAATTGCTTGGCTTGTCATCGGGGTTGTGCATGATGAGAGCATTCTTGTGTGACGAAAATGGAGCATGACTAAACTATATGATTTTGTAGGGATGAACTTTCTAGGGCCATGTTATTTTGAGAAGACATAATTGCTTAGTTAGTATGCTTGAAGTATTATTATTTTTATGTCAATATGAACTTTTATCTTGAATCTTTCGGATCTGAATATTCATGCCATAATTAAGAAGAATTACATTGAAATTATGCCAAGTAGCACTCCGCATCAATAAATTTTGTTTTCATCATTTACCTACTCGAGGACGACCAGGAATTAAGCTTGGGGATGCTGATACATCTCCAACGTATCTATAATTTTTGATTGCTCCATGCTATATTATCTACTGTATTGGATGTTTATGGGATTTATTATACACATCTATATCATTTTTGAACCTATTAACCCAGAGCCCAGTGCCAGTTTTCTGTTTTTCCCTTGTTTTAGAGTATCGCAGAAAAGGAAAATCAAACGGAGTCCAATTGACCTAAAACTTCACGGAACTTATTTTTGGAAGGAAAGCAACCTAATGGACTTGGAGTGCACGTCAGGAAAGAAACGAGGGAGCCACGAGGTAGGGGGCGCGCCGACCCCCCAAGGGCGCGCCCTCCACCCTCGTGGACCCCCTGACATACTTCTTCCGCCTATATATCTCCATATACCCTAAAACAATCAGAGAGCACAATAGATCGGGAGTTCCGCCGCCAGAAGGATCCGTAGCCACCGAAAACCAATCTAGACCCGTTTCGGCACCCTGCCGGAGGGGGAATCCCTCTCCGGTGGCCATCTTCATCATCCCGATGCTCTCCGTGACAAGGAGGGAGTAGTTCTCCCTCGGGGCTGAGGGTATGTACCAGTAGCTATGTGTTTGATCTCTCTCTCTCTCTCTCTCTCGTGTTCTTGAGGTGATACGATCTTGATGCATCGTGAGCTTTGCTATCATATTTGGATCCTATGATGTTTCTCCCCCCCTCTACTCTCTTATAATGGATTGAGTTTCCCCTTTGAAGTTATCTTATTGGATTGAGTCTTCAAAGATTTGAGAACACTTGATGTATGTCTTGCCGTGCGTATCTGTGGTGACAATGGGATGTCACGTGATTCACTTGATGTATGTTTTGGTGACCAACTTGTAGGTTCTGCCCATGAACTTATGCATAGGGGTTGGCACACGTTTTCGTCGTGATTCTCCGGTAGAAACTTTGGGGCACTCTTTGAGGTCCTTTGTGTTCGTTTGAATAGATGAATCTAAGATTGTGTGATGCATATCGTATAATCATACCCACGGATACTTAAGGTGACAATGGAGTATCTAGGTGACATTAGGGTTTTGTTTGATTTGTGTCTTAAGGTGTTATTCTAGTACGAACTCTAGGGCTGTTTGTGACACTTATAGGAATAGCCCAACGGATTGATTGGAAAGAATAACTTTGAGGTGGTTTCGTACCCTACCATAATCTCTTCGTTTGTTCTCCGCTATTAGTGACTTTGGAGTGACTCTTCGTTGCATGCTGAGGGATAGTTATGTGATCCAATTATGTTAGTATTGTTGAGGGAACTTGCACTAGTGAAAGTATGAACCCTAGGCCTTGTTTCAACGCATTGCAATACCGTTTACGCTCACTTTTATCACTTGCTACCTTGCTGTTTTTATATTTTTCAGATTACAAATACCCATATCTACTATCCATATACCACTTGTATCACCATCTCTTCGCCGAACTAGTGCACCTATACAATTTACCATTGTATTGGGTGTGTTGGGGACACAAGTGACTCTTTGTTAGTTGGTTGCAGGGTTGCTTGAGAGAGACCATCTTCATCCTACGCCTCCTACGGATTGATAAACCTTAGGTCATCCACTTGAGGGAAATTTGCTACTGTCCTACAAACCTCTGCACTTGGAGGCCCAACAACGTCTACAAGAAGAAGGTTGTGTAGTAGACATCACTTGATTCGAATGCTTATTTGTTGTTATGCTATACCTGAGTTGGCCAATATGTCAGCAATGCCTGCTGTACTATCGTAAAGAAATGCATGCCTATTTCATTTGATTCCTTAACTTTTCCTCTCAACTTCATCACAAGACTGTCTTCATAGTTTATATGAGGCCACAGTGTTAAGTGCTTTCTCAGATTATTTCAACTGCTTAGATGCCTTGGCAAGTTAAATATAGCGGTTGTACACCCCCTTTCAACTAGGGATGTCAACTGGGTCCCGTTTAATCCCGATTAAAGTCCACTAGTGGTATGATAGTTCAAAAGAGTTTTTGTTTTTTGAGGAAAATGAACTAGGGATGTAGCAAAAACTAACTAGATGGGACTGGCGGATGTCGTTTATTTGCCACTTACATCCCTAGTTTCATCTTATTTTAATTTCTTTTTGGCTGATGCTGCTTCGAACCATTTAAATATAGTTTGCCATGCTCGACAATAATTCGTCCGTCGTTTACCATGTAAGCTTACTGCCTGGATCATACGATAACTATCTCTTACTGATGTCCAGTGGAAACCTTTCAAGGTGCCGTTCACGCTAGGACACAATGTACAACCCCAGAATCTATTTATGGAAGTAGTGCGCCATCCATGTTACCAGATGGTAGCAGTTCTGAGGCAACACCGCTGGAGAGCAGTCTAAGCACAGATATTATAGTGCTTGAGGCTCTACTAGAGGCAGAAAGAGATGGTGTGGCTGCCATGAATGAGGTAATCTTTATCTTGAGGCTGGAAATTACGGAATTAGCGGCACACATTATGCAAGCAACCCAAGAATTGGAGGAAGTAAGAATGTTGCATTTGAAGACGGAGGAGGTCCTGCTGTTTCTGCTATCTGAAGCCCAAGGTAATCCAGGTTCTTCTTTAGATACCAGTTGAAATTGTCATTAGATTATTGTACTTGCATGTTGTGTCATGTCTCTGAATGGATTATGTTGCAAGACCCCCTATGTTGTCCATGTGTTGTAATGATCCAAATTTTTTAGGCGAGGTAATCCTCAATACTTGTATGATTGACATAAGGTGAACTGTTTTTTGTGTGAGCATATTGTATTGGATGAAATAACTGTTTGACTCAAAGTGTATCCAACCTACTGAATTCGAAGATCATGACATTTCTAAATCATAATCATATATAAAGGTGGAATAAATCTTTGTTGTGGTTTTGAAGAAATAAATAACAAAACATATAATTATATGTTGATGTTCGTAATTGAATACAAATTGGATTTGAATTTAGTTTGCCAGGTCCCAGGGCAAACGTGAATGCTAATTCTACCAAGTTTTGAACGAAGCGGCTAAACACCCACTATAATTTGTGGGCTGCCCGAAGCAAGTGTTTGCGAGATGGAAATTACTGTCTTCCCGTGACACTTGACATCCTTATTGACCGGATTTACACTGCTGTCGATAGGGGTAGACTAGTAACTTCAATCAGACGTGACACGACGGCCTCTGAGCCCATTCAGACACGGTGGGTGCCAAACGTGGGCGGCAAAACACATTTGATTCAAGCTCATCCGAAAGACATGTGTCTCTTCCTCCATTTCCCCATTCATACACGGTGGGCGGCAAAACAAACTCTCCTCGTCCGAAGTCGATGTAGGCTAATATTTTAAATAGGGGCAGATGTGTAACTTCCATCAGACGTGACACAACCGCCCTACCTGTCAGCCCCGTTCATACACCATGGGCGCCAACCGTGGGCGGCAAAACACCCTCTCCTCGCCCGAAATAGTTACCGGCAAATATTTGGGAGATGCAAGATTACCGTCCTATCCCGAACCAACGCGATGTCCGAAATTTTAAACGGGGGATAACTTCGTAACTTTCCCCCATTTCAGAGAAGCGCGTCCCAAAGTTTGAGATCTCCCCTCCCCTCCATTTCCCCATTCATACACCGTCGGCGGCACAATAACCTCCGCACTGCGGCCAGCCTCCTCCGTCCGCCACCCCATCCTCCACCTTGCCAGAGCCACTACCCCTACCCCGTCATCCACTGCAAGAAATGGACGTCTCTCATCCACGGCACTGGACCAGGATCCTTTCATCGCCTCCTCTCGCTTCATAGGCGTTGTTGTCCACCTTGCCGTTGCCGCTCCTACGACCGCCTCGTCCACGACAACAGGATATATCCCCCGACCCGGCCGTCTGCCGTCTAAAGTCTTCTTCCGCGCTGCCGAAAGCCATCGCACCCGCAGCACCCTCAACGTATCAGCATAGGCCTACACGACGTCACAAGAGAGGTGGTACTCTTCCATATGTGCTTAAGTTATTGATCTCACCCGGAAAATAGATCGTAATTTGTTTACTGTACTTTTCTTGTCCGTACCAAATCGTAGTGGCTAGTTGAAAGCAAATATTGGTTGCGAAGTAGCTTTGTCCAGTTTGCACCTTCAGATCCGCCATGGCACGGACACTATACTCGTAAAGCTTATGGTTTCCCCCCTTTATATTCAGTACCATCATCATAGGTGCTTCGTGTCGTGCTAGCACTGCTCCTCAAGACCTCAACCCAAAGCTTACGTGTTGAAATACGAATCTGATATGATGCTCATATCACTAAAACAGAGAATGTTTAATTGGTCACGTAATGTTCCTATATTCATTTCGAAAAGCATGTGCGCCACCCACTGGTCCAGCTAGTTCCACTTTCCTGATTTTCTCTTGATGCTTAGGGTTTTCCCCTTTTATCTACTCTACTATGATCTACGTAGGTGCTTTCTGTTGTACTAGCATTACTCCACCCTTCAAGCTAAACAACACAACACTCAGAATTCGAAAGCTTAGTTGTTCAAATATGATTGTGATATGATACTGATATTAGTTAATCGACACATTTAATTGGTTAGCTAAAGGTCCCACTTGAGTTTCCAAATGCATGTCGCGACATATAGAGAGACAGCATAATTGCATTTCTTTGTCACTTGTTGACCACACTTTCTTGTGCATACCAAATCTTAGTTGTTATTTCAAAGCAAACATCGGTTGCTAACTACCCTTTGTGCGGTTTGTAGCTTCAGATCTGCCATCCCACTACCACGGTCAACACTATACTCATCATGCTTATGTTTTCCCCATTTTATGATGACCACAATTAGCCTATGTGGTTCGTGTCGTAATAGCACTGCTCCACCCATCGAGCTAAACAAGCTTAGTTGTACAAATTCATATATGATATTATTGCTGATATTAGTAAAACTAAGAGATGTTTAATTGGTTAGCTAAATGTTCCTACTTTAGATTCGAAATGCATGTGAGCCACATATGGAGAGACCAGAAAGAATAGTATTTCTCTCTGCGCTATAGTTCATCATGGGTGGCCAACCGACATTGTATTGAAAGACTTGTAATATCTTCAATCTGCTTGCTCTTCTGCTCTTCTTTAAGATGATACTCTTCTCTTGCAGTCAACTGGTCAGGTCGAGTTGTTCTCCCTTAGTATATTTTGAATCTGTCAGGTCAGGTCGACTTGTTCTTCTTTACTATATGTTGAAGCTATCATCTGCGAAGTGTCATCACTTCTGGAGCTCTCATATTTTGAGTAGTAGGCCACATTATATTAATGCACACAACAAATTACAGCATGCATGGCATCTTTTAAAAGAATTGCAGAGATAGCACAAAGGGGTTTATAGGGAGGCAGTATTGGATTAGGATCACTTCTGCATTACAAAGAAAATCTCACTTGTTTTTATGTTTTCATGCATGTCAGATATTGAACATTATCAAAATGAATATGAGAATGGGCGCATGAGAGGAATATTGCGGAACGATCCACTGGCTAACGAACTTGGCATGGTGGAGGATGGCCTATCTTATTCACCCATCGAAGTGCTTGCTCTAACTTTGCAAAGTTGTATTGGTCGCACATATTTTGCATCTAACCTCTTGCATTACTTCTACTTTGTTACACCATCTGCTTAGTTTAAGCATCATATATGAGTATATGCCATACCTATCCATTTTCTGTACCTATTCCATGTGTCGTCACACTATGTTTTTCCAGTCAAATGTTGTTCTTTCGTAATAGATGTCCAAAAGGAAGAGGGTGAGTGCAGATCCTCAAGGAGTACAAACTAGGTATTTGGAAAAGGTAGTGATAGCTATTAAATCAGATAGATCAGCAGCCACAGAAAACACAGGCCCAACTATACCACACTTTACCCCTACTCCAGTGGCCAAACCCCTATTAGAACTGTGGGAGCCCAGCATCAGGTACTGTCTATGATATCAATTCAAAATTTGAACTCCTAAATTTCTGCTTGTGCCTTACCTTCTCTCTTGTATGAAAACTAATTTCAGATGAATCTCCTTGCTCAAAGGATCATACGATCTCAAAACAATAATGGACTCTGCATTGCTCTTGTCAGTACCTCTCTCCCTTTTGCCTTGTAACGTTGTACTTAATTAATTGCTATTTGATTATGTATCATCAGTCTGCACCTGAGCTTCATTATCCTCTGTTTCTTCCAATATTATTTGATCTATATTTACTATTTGCAAAATGTAGAATAATGGCAACGCTTATAAAGAATTTTCTTTGGGGAATTTATTGAATTTTCCTTCCATCAACATGGAGAAGGGCTTTGTCCAACCCGTGTTAACATGTAATATAAGTTCATCCTTCTCAAGCCTTCAAACTTTGTTCTAGTATAGATTTGGATAGGCATCATTTCCTCCACTGGTGTTCGCTTTGCTGTTTACATCTGATTGGATGTTTGCAACAACTATCAGTTTCAAATTGTAGTTGTAAAAACATGTTCCTTATGCAGAACAGATCCATTTATTTGCTTATATAATTGTGAAACCTGTTACGTGTCTCCTTGTTTCTCTTTTAGACTCGTATCTCTTACGCCAGGCAGAACTTTAGGGAAGATAGTGAGCCAAACCATCTTGAGGACAGCGAGATGACCCCAAGGTCCTATCTTGATGAAGACAGTCAGTTGAAGCTACTCACCAGCAGGTGTGAGACAACCTCTGTGCAGTCGCTGCCTCAATTAGTTTGACTTATTCAGTCTCGACTTAAAGCAGAAAGACTTGCTTCAGCTCAGCTCCGACTTGAAGTCAAAGATGCAATGAAGATGTTAGAGGAATGCCGTGCGCACCATCATGCCTTAAATCTAGTGTTGATGCATCTATCATTGACACAACTGAGGTCTACTCAGCTTCTTCAGCTGTTTGGGGGGACCCGACCTGGCCAGGCCTAGTGCCTTCTGAAGTGCTCTCAGTTTTGTATATTCTTTTTTCGGCGCGTTTATTTGCACTGGTGGCGAACTTTGATGCCCAGTGGATGTAATATGTGTGATAGCCGTGATAGCCTAGCGTAAGTTGCTTGCTTATTTATTTCCTTGTTGTCTTGTTTATTTGTTTGCTTGTAGTCATTGCAGTTCTTATTCCGCGGTTTGCTAGTGGCTGCAATAACCTATTTTTTAAAACTAGGACACAATAACCATGGACTAATATTTACTGTAGTGACACTGGGCCTCCTACGGGCCGTAGAAACAGTGGGCCTTCTACGGGCCGTAGAAACAGTGGGCCTTCCATGGGCCGTAGAAACAATGGGCCTTCTACGGGCCGTATCATCAATGGGCCTTATACGGGCAGTATGATCGATTGGCCAAACATGGGCCAATAACATGCCGCATTATGCCGTAAATGGGCTAGAGTTGGAATCGTCCGTTCATGGGCTGACCATAACGGGCCATCGTTAATAGGCCGTATTTGATGATGCTATGAAAACGGCCCAACGTATTAACGGACCACAAACGGGCCGACTGTAACCACGGGCTGAATTTGGCCCATAAGCAGAAAATGACAGTAATGGGCCGTAAGTAAACGAATGCTAGAAATGGGCCCAAGAATAAATGGGCTCTGAGAAGGCCGAAAGATAACATGGGTTGGAAACGTCCCAACGGAATAACGGGCCGTTAATGGGTATAAAGTGATAAATTGTTCATTACGGGCCAGTTTCACCATGGGCCATTAATGGGTGTAAAGTGATACACTGTTCATTACGGGCCAGTTTCACCACGGGTCGTTAATAGGCCAAGAGTTACATAGGGCCTCATATGGGCCGAAAGACGTCATGGGCCATACATGGGCCAAAAGTGAAAACGGGCTGGAATCATATTGGGTGGCCCAGATGACGCTACTGGGCCTAATTCGGATAGGGCATAACGGGCCTTAGGTTAGCGGGCTGTAAATGGGCTATATGCGAACATGCCGTTAACAGGCTTTACATCGGCCGGCCCGCCACCTTTTGACCAAGTCAAACGGGCCGGCCTTTTCACAGGAATGGGCCTCTGTTGGGTCGTGCCATGTGTCGACGTATCATAGGCGCCTTCTGTCCAATGAGTGGATGACATCTGTCCCAACGATGAGCCGACACGTGTTTCCTCCAGCCAATGATGATTTTACATGTGGAAAATCCCCATTGGTCGGGGCTGTTAACGGGTTATCGGATCCAAAACCCGACCCGATAGCTTAACGGCGTTCCGTTACGGTGGATGCCACGTGTCGGTCACCCTTGACGAAAGCACTTCTGTGACGCGGGATTTATCGTCATGGAAGTGGACACTTCCACGATGATAATTTTGTTAATGTCATGGAACACTTCTACGACAGCACAGGTATGACTATCTTGATTCTGTCATAAAATCATCATGGATGTACATGCATGACAGAAAATGCGACCTACTGTGACAAACACGTATCATTACGGAAGTGTATCTTTTTTGTAGTGCGAGTCGTGTAGGCAATAAACCACTTGAACTTGTGTTCTCAGATGTATGGGGCCATGCCCAAACCTCTGTTAGTGGTCATAATTACTATATCAGTTTTATTGATGCTTACAGTCAGTTTACTTGGCTTTATCTTCTTAAATGCAAGTCTAATGTGTTTAATGCTTTCTTGCAATTCCAAGCGCATGTTGAGCGGCCACTCAGTCACAAAATCAGTCATGTGCAATCCGATTGGGGCGATGAGTATCACAACCTCAATGCATTCTCTAATAAGCTTGGAATTACACATTGTGTGTCTTGTCCTCATACACATCAACAATACGGTGTAGCTGAGCGTAAGCATCGCCATATAGTTGAGACTGGTCTTGCTTTGCTTGCCCATGCCTTCATTCCTTTCTAGTTTTGGAGTGATACGTTTTCCACCGCATGTTTTCTCATTAACAGACTCCCTACATGACTCCGTCAGATGAAAACACCACTTGAACTCTTGCTGAATGAAATTCCTGATTATACTTTTCACAAGGTCTTTGGGTGTGCGTGTTGGCCACATCTTCGTCCATATAACCAACGTAAGTTGGAGTTTCATTATAAACAGTGTGTGTTTCTCGGTTATAGTTCTCTTCATAAAGGGTACAAGTGTCTTCATGTTCCCTCTAATCGCATCTACATCTCTCGTGATGTGGTGTTTGATGAGAATATTTGTTTCCTTTTTCCGCAGTTCTAGTCACCTCCACCACTCCCACTGCACCTAAAAAATCTGTTTTACCTTTGCCTGGTCAATTCGTTGATGCTGCATATACCCCCTTCTTGCTACCTAACCATGGTGCAGGTACTGAACGAAGAGCACTCCCCGAGCTTCTAGATGAGCAGCCACCCGCATCTCCTCTGACGTACACCGATCCTGCTCGCGACGACCCTCCGTCACCTGGCTCGTCGACAGTGCTGGCCGAGCCGGGCCCTGACACCTCAGTCCCGCATGGAGCTGGCCACACGCTGGACAAGCCGGCTGAGCCGGTTGAGCTGGTCGAGGCAGCTTCGCTCGCGCCAGCCTCTGCCACGGGGGCTGAGCCAGCGTCCCTGCCCGCTCTTGCTGAGCCGGCGTCCACGCCTTCATCGCCAGGTCAGTGGCCTGGCACGACTGACTCTGTGCCTGGAGAGCGGTCTACGTCGTCCTTGCCATCTCTGTCGACTTCGTCTCTGTCGACACCTCCTCCGCCTATCGCTATTATGTGTCCTTATACGCACAGTCCGCACGATATTGTTCGGCCGAAGGAGCACACTGATGACATAGTTGCATGGATTGCAGCGTGTATGGCACAAACAGATGCTGACCCCACTACGGAGCCTTGGCATTTTCAGGCGACTCTTCGAATTCCTCATTGGCGCAGTGCCATGGAGCAGGAGTTTCAGGCCCTACATAGCAATGGTACTTGGCGTTTCCTCCTATGTCTGGTGTCAACATCATTGACTCTAAGTGGGTGTTTAAGGTAAAGAAGCATGTTGATGGTTCTATTGAGCGATACAAGGCATGGTTGGTGGCCAAAGGGTTTAAACAACGGTATGGTCTTGATTATAAGGATACCTTCAGTCCAGTTGTCAAACCTACCACCATTTGTCTACTTCTGTCCTTGGTTGTTGCCAAAGGGTGGTCTCTACGTCAGCTCGATGTTCAAAATGATTTTCTCCATGGGGTCCTGGAGTAAGAGGTTTACATGCAGCAACCTCCAGGTTTTGTTGATCCTGCTCGTCCACATCATTTGTGTCATCTTGTTAAGGCGCTTTATGGACTTAAGCAGGCTCCTCGTGCATGGCATGCCCGACTTGGCTCGGTTCTTCGACGTCTTGGGTTTGTTTCGTCCACTACTGACACGTCTCCATTCCTGCTCCACCGCCCTGAGGTTACTATGTACCTACTGGTTTATGTTGATGACATTATTCTTATTAGCTCCTCAGTGACTGTCGCTGATCGTCTGCTGTCTGCTCTGGTTGGTCATTTTGCTGTCAAGGATCTAGGTGCTCTCCATTACTTCCTTGGTCTGGAGGTTTTTGTTGGGGAACGCAGTATTTCAAAAAAATTCCTACGGTCACGCAAGATCTATCAAGGACATGCATAGCAATGAGACGGGAGAGTGTGTCCATGTACCCTCGTAGACCAAAAGCGGAAGTGTTTAGTAATGCGGTTGATGTAGTCGAACGTCTTCGCGATCCAACCGATCCTAGCACCGAACGTACGGCAGCTCCGCGTTCAGCACACGTTCAGCTCAATGATGTCCCTCAATCTCTTGATCCAGTTGAGGACGAGGGAGAGTTCCGTCAGCACGATGGCGTGGCGACGGTGGTGATGAAGTTACCGACGCAGGGCTTCACCTAAGCACTATGACAATATGACCGAGGTGTATAACTATGGAGGGGGCACCGCACACGGCTAAGGGAAGACTTGGTGTGTCTTTGGGGTGCCCCCCTCCCATGTATATAAAGGGGGGAGGATAGGTGGCCGGTCCAAGGAGAACGCGTGCCATGGGAAGTCCAACTAGGATTCCCAATCCTAGTTGGAGTCTCCTTCCTTTCCAAGAGAGGGAGAGAGAGGGAAGGAGGAGAGGGGAGAAGGAAACAGGGGGCGCCGCCCCCTCCCTAGTCCAATTCGGACTGGCCATGGGGGGGCACGCAGCCTCCCTTGTGGCCCTTCTCTCCTTTCCACTAAGGCCCATAAACTTCCCGGGGGGGGGGGTCCGGTAACCCCCGGTACTCCGAGACTTATCCGAAACGACCCGAACAATTCCGGTGTCCGAATGTAACCTTCCAATATATGAATCTTTACCTCTCGACCATTTTGAAACTCCTCGTCATGTCCGTGATATCATCCAGGACTCCGAACAATCTTTGGTCATCAAATCACATAACTCATAATACAAATCATCATCGACGTTAAGCGTGCGGACCCTATGGGTTCGAGAACTATGTAGACATGACCGAGACACATCTCCGGTCAATAACCAATAGCGGAAACTGGATGCTCATATTGGCTCCTACATATTCTACGAAGATCTTTATCGGTCAAAACCGCATAACAACATACGTTGTTCCCTTTGTCATCGGTATGTTACTTGCCCGAGATTCGATCGTCGGTATCATCATACCTAGTTCAATCTTGTTACCGGAAGTCTTTTTACTCGTTCCATAATGCATCATCTCGTGTCTAACTCATTAGACACATTGCTTGCAAGGCTCATGGTGATGTGCATTACCGAGAGGGCCCAGAGATACCTCTCCGATACACGGAGTGACAAATCCTAATCTCGATCTATGCCAACTCAACAAACACCACCAGAGACACCTGTAGAGCATCTTTATAATCACCCAGTTACATTGTGACTTTTGATAGCACACAAGGTGTTCCTCCGGTATTCGGGAGTTTCATAATCTCATAGTCCGAGGAACATGTATAAGTCATGAAAAAAGCAATAGCAATAAAACTAAACAATCATTATGCTAAGCTAACAGATGGGTCTTGTCCATCACATCATTCTATAATGATGTGATCCCGTTCATCAAATGACAACAGATGTCTATGGCTAGGAAACATAACCATCTTTGATTAACGAGCTAGTCAAGTAGAGGCATACTAGGGACACTTTGTTTGTCTATGTATTCACACATGTACTAAGTTTCCGGTTAATACAATTCTAGCATGAATAATAAACATTTATCATGATATAAGGAAATATAAATAACAATTTTATTATGGCCTCTAGGGCGTATTTCCTTCCGTCTCCCACTTGCACTAGATTCAATAATCTAGATTACAAAGTAATGATTCTAACACCCATGCAGTCTTGGTGCTGATCATGTTTTGCTCATGAGAGAAGCTTAGTTAGCGGGTCTGCAACATTTAGATTCATGTGTATCTTGCAAATCTCTATGTCTCCCTCCTTGACTTGATCGCGGATGGAATTGAAGTGTCTCTTGATGTGCTTGGTTCTCTTGTGAAATATGGATTCCTTTGCCAAGGCAATTGCACCAGTATTGTCACAAAAGATTTTCATTGGACCTGATGCACTAGGTATGACACCTAGATCGGATATGAACTCCTTCATACAGACTCCTTCATTTGCTGCTTCCGAAGCAGCTATGTACTCCGCTTCACACATAGATCCCGCCACGACGCTCTGCTTGGAACTGCACCAACCGACAACTCCACCATTCAATATAAATACGTATCTAGTGTGTGACTTAGAGTTGATACGTCTCCAACGTATCTATAATTTTTGATTGTTCCATGCTATTATATTATCAACTTTGGATGTTTATGGGCTTTATTATACACTTTTATATTATTTTTGGGACTAACCTATTAACCTAGAGCCCAGTGCCAGTGCCAGTTTCTGTTTTTCCTTGTTTTAGAGTATCACACAAAAGGAAAATCAAACGGAGTCCAATTGACCTGAAACTTCACGGAACTTATTTTTGGAAGGAAAGCAACTCGGGAGACTTGGAGTCCACGTAAGGGAAGCAATGAGGAGGCCATGAGGCAGGGGGGCGCGTCCACCCCCTGGGCGCGCCCTCCACCCTCGTGGGCCCCTCGTGGCTCCCCTGACGTACTTCTTCCGCCTATATATCTCCATATACCCTAAAATGATCGGGGAGCACAATAGATCGGGAGTTCCGCCGCCAGAAGCCTCCGTAGCCACCAAAAACCAATCTAGACCCGTTCCGGCACCCTGCCGGAGGGGGAATCCCTCTCCAGTGGCCATCTTCATCATCCTGGTGCTCTCCATGATGAGGAGGGAGTAGTCTTGCCGTGCATATCTGTGGTGACAATGGGATATCACGTGATTCAATTGATGTATGTTTTGGTGATCAATTTGCGGGTTCCGCCCATGAACCTATGCATAGGGGTTGTCACACGTTTTCATCGTGATTCTCCAGTAAAAACTTTGGGGCACTCTTTGAGGTCCTATGTGTTGGTTGAATAGATGAATATGAGATTGTGTGATGCATATCGTATAATCATACCCACGGATACTTGAGGTGACATTGGAGTATCTAGGTGACATTAGGGTTTTGGTTGATTTGTGTCTTAAGGTGTTATTCTAGTACAAACACTAGGGCTGTTTGTGACACTTATAGGAATAGCCCAACGGATTGATTGGAAAGAATAACTTTGAGGTGGTTTCGTACCCTACCATAATCTCTTCGTTTGTTCTCCGCTGTTAGTGACTTTGGAGTGACTCTTTGTTGCATGTTGAGGGATAGTTATGTGATCCAATTATGTTCTTACTGTTGAGAGAACTTGCACTAGTGAAAGTATGAACCCTAGGCCTTGTTTCCTAGCATTGCAATACCGTTTACGCTCACTTTTATCATTAGTTACCTTGATGTTTTTATAATTTCAGCTTACAAAAACCTTTATCTACTATCCATATTGCACTTGTATCACCATCTCTTCGCCGAACTAGTGCACCTATACAATTTACCATTGTATTGGGTGTGTTGGGGACACAAGAGACTCTTTGTTATTTGGTTGCAGGGTTGCTTGAGAGAGACCATCTTCATCCTACGCCTCCTACAGATTGATAAACCTTAGGTCATCCACTTGAGGGAAATTTGCTACTGTCCTACAAACCTCTGCACTTGGAGGCCCAACAACGTCTACGAGAAGAAGGTTGTGTAGTAGACATCAAGCTCTTTTCTGGCGCCGTTGCTGGGGAGGTTAGCGCTTGAAGGTATATCTTTAGATCTTGCAATCGAGTCTTTTAGTTTCTTGTTTTATCACTAGTTTAGTTTATAAAAGAAAACTATAACAAAATGGAATTGAGTTTGTCTCATACGCTTCACCTTTTTAATATCTTTCGTAAGTATGATGGAAAGGAAAATTGTGCTCAAGTGATGGAAGAAGAAATCTATAAAAAAATTGGCACTAAATATGTGAATGATTAGCATGATTGCAATGTTGTTAGTACGAATTCTTTGAATATCCATGATACTAATGATGATTGCACTAGTTATGATGAAAATTTCTCCTATAAACATGTCAATTTTTGTGGGGTGCATTGGGTTTGTAAGTACACACCAAATAGGGAAGATAGATATTGCAAGAGGCATAAGTACTTAGAAACTAAATTGTTGCAAGAAAGTCTTGATGATTGTGCTGAAAAATTCAATATTATTCGCGCCCCTTGTGAACTTTGCAATGAACATGGTCATTTAAATCTCCAATGCAAATTGTTTCATGACTGAATCGTATCTAAAAATTGTGATAATTTGATTACCCTTGAGCATCATAAAGAGCTTAGTCTTGTTTTCGGGTATGAGGAAATGAAACGTATAACTGACGGTATTCCAAAGTTTAATCTTGATAGATTTCTTGATTTTGATCTAGAGAAAATTCATATGTATTGTGCGGTGAATTGTATTGAAAATCCTTATATTGCCAACTACATAAAGAAAAGAAAAGAAATAGAAGATGAAGAGAATACTAATGAAAGGGAAGAGGATTTCCAATACCCTCCTATTATTTCTTATGATGAATCAGGTAACGAGGAGGAGCCTCCTACTCAACCAGTCTCATTAATAAGGAGCTCCAAAAAGAGGATTGAACCCACACATGATGTGGTGAAGAAGAAGAAAAGAAAAATGAAGAGAGGTAAGAAGATATCTCTCCCAAATAATGCTGCTCCTATTACTATTGTGCCTCATGAAAATATAATTGCGGAAGATAATGATACTTCTTATGATCTTGAAAATCTTTTTGGCACTTGCTTGGAAGGATATGATAATTTCTATACTATTGGTGCTATCCATACTATTAATGATGAAAGTGATTATGCTTATGATATGAAAAGGCCCAAGCTTGGGGATGCTATGTTTGATGAAGATGATATTTTTGAGAATATATTTTCTCCAATTAATGTTTTTCCTAAGCTTGGGGAAGCTATGTTTAATGACGATATTTTTAGTCTCCCAAGTTTTGATATGCAAATTTATAATGATGATAGCATGCCTCCTACCTATGATGATTATTGTGATGATACTTATGCTATAAAAGTAGTCATTATATTTATAAATTTTTTCATGATTATGGTTACCCATTTTCTGAACATTACTCTTTTAATGTGGAAACAATTTATAGTATTCGAGTCTCTTATGATACTCCCACTATCCCGAATGAGAAGAATTTTGCTTATGTGGAGAGTAGTAAATTTTCTATACTTGTAGATCATGAAAAGAATGCTTTAGGTTCTGGTTATATTGTTGAATTCATTCATGATTCTACTGAAAATTATTATGAGGGAGGAATATATGCTTGTAGGAATTGCAATAATATCAAGTTTCCTCTCTATGTGCTTAAAGTTTTGAAGTTATGCTTGTTTTACCTTCCTATGCAAGTTGATTCTTGTTCCCACAATTTGTTTGCTCACAAAATACCTATGTATAGGAAGTGGGTTAGGCTTAAATGTGATAGTTATATTCTTCATGATGCTCTCTTTATGTTACAATTCTTATCTTTTACGTGAGCATCGTTGAAATCATCATGCCTAGCTAGGGGCGTTAAACGATAGCGCTTGTTGGGAGGCAACCCAATTTTATTTTAGTTCCTTGATTTTTTTTCCTATTTAGTAATAAATAATTCATCTATCCTCTGTTTATATGTGGTTTTATACTTTTAATTAGTGTTTGTGCCAAGTAGAACCTTTGGGAAGACTTGGGGAAAGTCTTGTTGATCATGCTGTAAAAAACAGAAACTTTAGCGCTCACGAGAATTGCTACCGTTTTTATTTGGAGAGTGATATTTAGTTAATTATTTTTGAAGATGATTAATAGATAAATTCCTCAGGTCCATCAATTTATTTGAGAATTTTATGGGTTCAAGAAGTATACGTTTGATCCATATTACTACAGACTGTTCTGTTTTTGACAGATTCTGTTTTTCGTGTGTTGTTTGCTTATTTTAATGAATCTATGGCTAGTAAAAGAGTTTATAAACCATAGAGAAGTTGGAATAAAGTAGGTTTAACACCAATATAAATAAATGATGAGTTCATTACAGTAACTTGAAGTGGTCTTTTGTTTCTTTTGCTAACGGAGCTTACGAGTTTTCTGTTAAGTTTTGTGTTGTGAAGTTTTCAAGTTCTGGGTAAAGATTCAATGGACTATGGAATAAGGAGTGGAAAGAGCCTAAGCTTGGGGATTCCCAAGTCACCCCAAGGTAATATTAAAGTACAACCAAGAGCCTAAGCTTGGGGATGCCCCGGAAGGCATCCCCTCTTTCGTCTTCGTTCATCGGTAACTTTACTTGGAGCTATATTTTTATTCACCACATGATATGTGTTTTGCTAGTAGCGTCAATTTATTTTGTTAGGATTTGCTTTATGTTTGAATGAATTATCAAGATCTGAAATTCTTAAATGTTAGAGAGTCTTCATATAGTTGCATAATTATTCGACTACTCATTGATCTTCACTTATATCTTTCGGAGTAGTTTGTTGTTGCTCTAGTGCTTCACTTATATCTTTTTAGAGCACGGTGGTGGTTTTATTTTGAAGAATTAGATGAACTCTCGTGCTTCACTTATATTATTTTGAGAGTCTTTAGAACATCATGGTAGTTTTCTTTGGTTATGAAACTAGTCCTAATATGATGGGCATCCAAGAGGGATATAATAAAAAACTTTCATATAGAGTGCATTGAATACTATGAGAAGTTTGATACTTGATGATTTTTTTGCGATATGAAGATGGTGATACTAGAATCATGCTAGTTGAGTAGTTGTGAATTTGAGAAATACTTGTGTTAAAGTTTGTGATTCCCGTAGCATGCATGTATGGTGAACCGTTATGTGATGAAGTCGGAGCATGATTTATTTATTGATTGCCTTCCTTATGAGTGGCGGTCGGGGACGAGCGATGGTCTTTTCCTACCAATCTATCCCCCTAGGAGCATGTGCGTAATACTTTGTTTTGATAACTAATAGATTTTTTCAATAAGTATGTGAGTTCTTTATGACTAATGTTGAGTCCATGGATTATACACACTCTCACCCTTCCACCATTTCTAGCCTCTCTAGTACCGCGCAACTTTCGCCGGTACCATAAACCCACCATATACCTTCCTCAAAACAGCCACCATACCTACCTATTATGGTGTTTCCATAGCCATTCAGAGATATATTGCCATGCAACTTTCCACCGTTCCGTTATTATGACACGCTTCATCTGTCATATTGCTTTGCATCATCATGTAGTTGACATCGTATTTGTGGCAAAGCCACCGTTCATAATTCTTCCATACATGTCACTCATGCATCATTGCACATCCCGGTACACTGCCGGAGGCATTCATATAGAATCATATCTTGTTCTAAGTGTCAAGTTGTAATTCTTGAGTTGTAAGTAAATAAAAGTTTGATGATCATCATTATTAGAGCATTGTCCAGTGAGGAAAGGATGATGGAGACTATGATTCCCCCATAAGTCGGGATGAGACTCCGGACGAAAATAAATAAATAACAGAGGCCAAAGAAGCCCAAATAAAAAAAGAGAGAAAAAAGAGGCCATAAAAAAGAGAAAGGCCCAAATAAAAAAAATAAAAAATGAGAGAAAAAGAGAGAAGGAGCAATGCTACTATCCTTTTACCACACTTGTGCTTCAAAGTAGCACCATGATCTTCATGATAGAGAGTCTCTTATGTTGTCACTTTCATATACTAGTGGGAATATTTCATTATAGAACTTGGCTTGTATATTCCAATGATGGGCTTCCTCAAAATGCCCTAGGTCTTCGTGAGCAAGCAAGTTGGATGCACACCCACTTAGTTTCTTTTTGAGCTTTCATACACTTATAGCTCTAGTGCATCCGTTGCATGGCAATCCCTACTCACTCACATTGATATCTATTGATGGGCATCTCCATAGCCCGTTGATACGCCTAGTTGATGTGAGACTATCTTCTCCTTTTTTGTCTTCTCCACAACCACCATTCTATTCCACCTATAGTGCTATGTCCATGGCTCACGCTCATATATTGCGTAAAGATTGAAAAAGTTTGAGAACATCAAAACTATGAAACAATTGCTTGGCTTGTCATCGGGGTTGTGCATGATTTAAATACTTTGTGTGGGGAAGATGGAGCATAGCTAGACTATATGATTTTGTAGGGATAGCTTTCTTTGGCCATGTTATTTTGAGAAGACATGATTGCTTTGTTAGTATGCTTGAAGTATTATTATTTTTATTTCAATATTAAACTTTTGTCTTGAATCTTATGGATCTGAATATTCTTGCCACAATAAAGAGAACTACATGGATAAATATGTTAGGTAGCATTCCACATCAAAAATTCTATTTTTATCATTTACCTACTGGAGGACGAGCAGGAATTAAGCTTGGGGATGTTGATACGTCTCCAACGTATCTATAATTTTTATTGTTCCATGCTATTATATTATCAACTTTGGATGTTTATGGGCTTTATTATACACTTTTATATTATTTTTGGGACTAACCTATTAACCTAGAGCCCAGTGCCAGTTTCTGTTTTTTCCTTGTTTTAGAGTATCGCAGAAAAGGAAAATCAAACGGAGACCAATTGACCTGAAACTTCATGGAACTTATTTTTGGAAGGAAAGCAACCCGGGAGACTTGGAGTCCACGTAAGGGAAGCAACAAGGAGGCCACGAGGCAGGGGGGTGCGCCCACCCCCCTGGGCGCGCCCTCCACCCTCGTCGGCCCCTCGTGGCTCCCCTGACGTACTTCTTCCGCCTATATATCTCCATATACCCTAAAACGATCGGGGAGCACAATAGATCGGGAGTTCTGCCGCCAGAAGCCTCCATAGCCACCGAAAACCAATCTAGACCCGTTCCGGCACCCTGCCGGAGGGGGAATCCCTCTCCGGTGGCCATCTTCATGATCCCGGTGCTCTCCATGACGAGGAGGGAGTAGTTCTCCCTCGGGGCTGAGGGTATGTACCAGTAGCTATGTGTTTGATCTCTCTCTCTCTCTCTCTCGTGTTCTTGATTTGGCATGATCTTGATGTATCGCGAGCTTTGCTATTATAGTTGGATGTTATGTTTCTCCTCCCCCTCCACTCTCTTGTAATGGATTGAGTTTCCCCTTTGAAGTTATCTTATCGGATTGAGTCTTTAAAGATTTGAGAACACTTGATGTATGTCTTGTCGTGCGTATCTGTGGTGACAATGAGATATCACGTGATTCACATGATGTATGTTTTGGTGATGAACTTGTGGGTTCCGCCCATGAACCTATGCATAGGGGTTGGCACACGTTTTCGTCATGATTCTCCGGTAGAAACTTTGGGGCACTCTTTGAGGTCCTATGTGTTGGTTGAATAGATGAATATGAGATTGTGTGATGCATATCGTATAATCATACCCATGGATACTTGAGGTGACAATGGAGTATCTAGGTAACATTAGGGTTTTGGTTGATTTGTGTCTTAAGGTGTTATTCTAGTACAAACTCTAGGGCTGTTTGTGACACTTATAGGAATAGCCCAACGGATTGATTGGAAAGAATAACTTTGAGGTGGTTTCGTACCCTACCATAATCTCTTCGTTCGTTCTCTGCTATTAGTGACTTTGGAGTGACTCTTTGTTGCATGTTGAGGGATAGTTATGTGATCCAATTATGTTCTTATTGTTTAGAGAACTTGCACTAGTGAAAGTATGAACCCTAGGCCTTGTTTCCTAGCATTGCAATACCGTTTACGTTCACTTTTATCATTAGTTACCTTGCTGTTTTTACAATTTCAGATTACAAAAACCTTTATCTACTATCCATATTGCACTTGTATCACCATCTCTTCGCCGAACTAGTGCACCTATACAATTTACCATTGTATTGGGTGTGTTGGGGACACAAGAGACTCTTTGTTATTTGGTTGCAGGGTTGCTTGAGAGAGACCATCTTCATCCTACGCCTCCTACGGATTGATAAACCTTAGGTCATCCACTTGAGGGAAATTTGCTACTGTCCTACAAACCTCTGCACTTGGAGGCCCAACAACATCTACAAGAAGAAGGTTGTGTAGTAGACATCAAGAGTCATCCGGATCAGTGTCAAAGCTTGCATCGACGTAATCGTTTACGACGAGCTCTTTGTCACCTCCATAAACGAGAAACATATCATTAGTCCTTTTCATGTATTTCAGGATGTTCTTTACCGTTGTCCAATGATCCACTCTAGGATTACTTTGGTACCTCCCTGCTAAACTAATAGCAAGGCACACATCAGGTCTGGTACACAACATTGCATACATGATAGAACCTATGACTGAAGCATAGGGAATGACTTTCATTTTCTCTCTATCTTCTGCAGTGGTCGGGCATTGAGTCTGACTCAACTTCACAACTTGTAACACATGCAAGAACCCTTTCTTTGACTGATCCATTTTGAACTTCTTCAAATTTATCAAGGTATGTGCTTTGTGAAAGTCCAATTAAGCGTCTTGATCTATCTCTATAGATCCTAATGCGTAATATATAAGCAGCTTCACCGAGGTCTTTCATTGAAAAATTCTTATTCAAGTATCCTTTTATGCTATCCAGAAATTCTATATTATTTCCAATTAACAATATGTCATCCACATATAATATTAGAAATTCTACAGAGCTCCCAAGCACTTTCTTGTAAATACAGCCTTCTCCAAAAGTCTGTATAAAAGCATATGCTTTGATCACACTATCAAAGCGTATATTCCAACTCCAAGAAGCTTGCACCAGTCCATAAATGGATCGCTGGAGCTTGCACACTTTGTTAGCACCTTTTGGATCGACAAAACCTTCTGGTTGCATCATATACAAATCTTCTTTAAGATATCCATTAAGGAATGCAGTTTTGACATCCGTTTGCCAAATTTCATAATCATAAAATGCGGCAATTGCTAACATGATTCGGACAGACTTAAGCATCGCTACGGGTGAGAAGGTCTCATCGTAGTCAACTCCTTGAACTTGTCAAAAACCTTTCGCAGCAAGTCGTGCTTTGTAGATAGTAACATTACCGTCAACGTTAGTCTTCTTCTTGAAGATCCATTTATTCTCTATTGCTTGCCGATCATCGGGCAAGTCAACCAAAGTCCACACTTTGTTCTCATACATGGATCCCATCTCAGATTTCATGGCCTCAAGCCATTTTGTGGAATCTGGGCTCATCATCGCTTCCTCATAGTTTGTAGGTTCGTCATGGTCAAGTAACATGACCTCCAAAAACAGGATTACCGTACCACTCTGGTGCGGATCTTACTTTGGTTGACCTACGAGGTTCGGTAGTAACTTGATCATAAGTTTCTTGATCATCATCATTAGCTTCCTCACTAATTGGTGTAGGAATCACTGGAACTGATTTTTATGATGAAATACTTTCCAATTCGGGAGAAGGTACAATTACCTCATCAAGTTCTACTTTCCTCCCACTCACTTCTTTCGAGAGAAACTCCTTCTCTAGAAAGGTTCCATTCTTAGCAACGAATATCTTGCCTTCGGATCTGTGGCAGAAGGTGTACCCAACAGTCTCCTTTGGGTATCCTATGAAGACACATTTCTCCGATTTGGGTTCAAGCTTATCAGGTCGAAGCTTTCTCACATAAGCATCACAGCCCCAAACTTTAAGAAATGAGAACTTGGGTTTCTTGCCAAACCACAGTTCACATGGTGTCGTCTCAACAGTTTTAGATGGTGCCCTATTTAACGTGAATGCAGCCGTCTCTAAAACATAACCCCAAAACGATAGCAGTAAATCAGTAAGAGACATCATAGATCGCACTATATCTAATGAAGTGCGGTTACGATGTTCGGACACACCATTACGCTGTGGTGTTCCAGGTGGCGTGAGTTGCGAAACTATTCCGCATTGTTTCAAATGAAGACCAAACTCATAACTCAAATATTCACCTCCACGATCAGATTGTAGAAACTTAATTTTCTTGTTACGATGATTTTCCACTTCACTCTGAAATTCTTTGAACTTTTCAAATGTTTCAGACTTATATTTCATCAAGTAGATATACCCATATCTTCTCAAATCATCTGTGAAGGTCAGAAAATAACGATACCCGCCGCAAGCCTCAACACTCATCGGACCTCATACATCAGTATGTATTATTTCCAATAAGTCTATTGCTTGCTCCATTGTTCCGGAGAACGGTGTCTTAGTCATCTTGCCCATGAGGCATGGTTCGCAAGCATTAAGTGATTCCAAAATTCCACCATCATGGAGTTTCTTCATGCGTTTTACACCAATATGACCTAAACGGTAGTGCCACAAATAAGTTGCACTATCATTATTAAACTTGTATCTTTTGGCTTCAATACTATGAATATGTGTATCACTACTATCGAGATTCAACAAAAATAGACCACTCATCAAGGGTGCATGACCATAAAACATATTACTCATATAAATAGAACAACCATTATTCTCTGATTTAAATGAATAACCGTCTCGCATCAAACAAGATCCAGATATAATGTTCATGCTTAATGCTGGCACCAAATAACAATTATTCAGGTCTAATACTAATCCCGAAGGTAGATGTAGAGGCAGCGTGCCGATGGCGATCACATCGACTTTGGAACCATTTCCCACGCACATCGTCACCTCCTCCTTAGCCAATCTTCGTTTAATCTGTAGCCCCTGTTTCGAGTTGCAAATATGAGCAATAGAACCAGTATCAAATACCTAGGCGTTACTACGAGCATTAGTAAGGTACACATCAATAACATGTATATCAAATATACCTTTCACCTTGCCATCCTTCTTATCCGCCAAATACTTGGGGCAGTTCCGCTTCCAGTGACCAGTCCCTTTGTAGTAGAAGCACTCAGTCTCAGGCTTAGGTCCAAACTTGGGCTTCTTCACTTGAGCAGCAACTTGTTTGCCATTCTTCTTGAAGTTCCCCTTCTTCCCTTTGCCCTTTTTCTTGAAACTAGTGGTCTTGTTAACCATCAAAACTTGATGCTCCTTCTTACTTTCTACCTCCGCAGCCTTTAGCATTGCGAAGACACTACTGCAGGTTGTTGCTAACGCGACACTAGGATCAGATTCCCTTCGACGAAACTGTGTGCGATGCCATAATCGCAAACGGTGGTGTAAAAAAATGTTAAAAAAGGTGCAAAACATTTGCGATGGAGGATGCATCAAACACGGCTCAGATTTTAGTTGCGTGTGCGATACAGGGCATATGATTCAGCTCAATTAACTATTTTCGAAGAGGAGGAATAAAAGAAACGGGCAGCCAGATGAAGGTGTGTGCGATATACAGCATATGGTTCACTCGGATGAACTATTTGTGATTAGGCAACACAAAAGAAACGGGCAGCCAGATGAAGGTGTGTGCGATATACAGCATACGGTTCACTCGGATGAACTGTTTGTGATTAGGCAACACAAAAGAAACGGGCAGCTAGATGAAGGTATGTGCGATATACGGCATGCGGTTCACTCGGATGAACTGTTTGCGTTGAGACAAGAGAACAGAAATGGTTCAATATAAAAAGATGTGTGTGATACGCGAGAAACGGGTCTGTAATCAGAAATATATACGACACGCGGTTCACTCGGATGACCTTCCTCACGAAGTACCCGTCTTCGTACACCTTCTCGGCATGACGACGCGCCCGCCCCCTGATACGTCTCCAACATATATATAATTTTTGATTGTTCCATGCTATATTATATTCTATTTTGGACATTATTGGAATTTATTATATATTTTTATATTAGTTTGGGACTAACCTATTAACTGGAGGCCCAACCCAGAATTGCTGTTTTTTTGCCTATTTCAGAGTTTCGCAGAAAAAGAATATCAAACGGAGTCCAAACGGAATGAAACCTTCGGGAACGTGATTTTTGGAACGAATGTGATCCAGAGGACTTGGACCCTATGTCAAGAAAGCAACCAGGAAGGCACGAGGTAGGGGGCGCGCCTACCCCCCAGGTGCGCCCTCCACCCTTGTGGGGCCCACGTTGCTCCACCGACCTACTTCTTCCTACTATATATACCTACGTACCCCAAACTACCAGATATGGAGCCAAAAACCTAATTCCACCGCCGCAACCTTCTGTACCCGTGAGATCCCATCTTGGGGCCTTTTCCGGAGCTCCGCCGGAGGGGGCATCGATCACGGAGGGCTTCTACATCAACACCATAGCCTCTCCGATGATGTGTGAGTAGTTTACCTCAGACCTTTGGGTCCATAGTTATTAGCTAGATGCCTTCTTCTTTCTTTTTGGATCTCAATACAATGTTCTCCCCCTCTCTTATGGAGATCTATTCGATGTAATCTTTTTTTGCGGTGTGTTTGTTGAGACCGATGAATTGTGGGTTTATGATCAAGTTTATCTATGAACAATATTTGAATCTTCTCTGAATTCTTTTATGTATGATTGGTTATCTTTGCAAGTCTCTTCAAATAATCAGTTTGGTTTGGCCTACTAGATTGATCTTTCTTGCAATGGGAGAAGTGCTTAGCTTTGGGTTCAATCTTGCGGTGTCCTTTCCCAGTGACAGTAGGGGCAGCACGGCATGTATTGTATTGTTTCCATCGAGGATAACAAGATGGGGTTTATATCATATTGCATGAGTTTATCCCTCTACATCATGTCATCTTACTTATAGCGTTACTCTGTTCTTTTGAACTTAATACTCTAGATGCATGCTGGATAGCGGTCGATGTGTGGAGTAATAGTAGTAGATGCAGGCAGGAGTCGGTCTACTTGTCATGGACGTGATACCTATATACATGATCATACCTAGATACTCTCATAACTATGCTCAATTCTGTCAATTGCTCAACAGTAATTTGTTTACCCACCATAATACTTATGCTCTCGAGAGAAGCCACTAGTGAAACCTATGGCCCCCGGGTATATTTTCTATCATATTAATCTCCCGTCAACAAGCTATTTCTTTTGCCATTTATTTTGTTTTCTTTACTTTGCAACTTTATCATAAAAATACCAAAAATATTATCTTATCGTATCTATCAGATCTCACTTTCGTAAGTAACCGTGAAGGGATTGACAACCCCTTTATTGCGTTGGTTGCGAGGATTTTATTTGTTTGTGTAGGTGCGAGGGAATCGTGCGTGGCCTCCTACTGGATTGATACCTTGGTTCTAGAAAACTGAGGGAAATACTTACGCTGCTTTACAGCGTCACCCTTTCCTCTTCAAGGAAAACCAACACAGTGCTCAAGAGGTAGCAAGAAGAATTTCTGGCGCCGTTGCCGGGGAGTCTACGCAAAAATCCACATACCAAGTACCCATCACAAACCCTTATCTCCCGCATTACATTATTTGCCGTCTGCCTCTCGTTTTCCTCTCCCCCACTTCACCCTTGCCATTTTATTTGCCCTCTCTTTTCCGTTCGCCTCTTTTTCGCGTGCTTCTTGTTTACTTGTGTGTTGGATTGCTTGCTTGTCTCGATGGCTCAAGATAATACCAAATTGTGTGAATTTATCAATACCAACAACAATGATTTCCTTAGCACTCGGATTGCTCCTCTTATCGATACTGAATCTTGTGAAATTAATGCTGCCTTGTTGAATCTTGTCATGAAAGATCAATTCGCCGGCCTTTGTAGTGAAGATACCGCTACCCATCTAAATAACTTCGTTGATTTGTGTGATATGCAAAAGAAGAAAGATGTGGAAAATGATATTGTTAAATTGAAGCTATTTCCTTTTTCGCTTAGAGATCGTGCTAAAGCTTGGTTTTCGTCTTTGCCTAAAAATAGTATTGATTCTTGGAATAAGTGCAAAGATGCTTTTATCTCCAATTATTTTCCTCCCGCTAAGATCATCTCTCTTAGAAATGATATCATGAATTTTAAGCAACTTGATCATGAACATGTTGCACAAGCTTGGGATAGGATGAAATTAATGATACGTAATTACCCTACACATGGTTCAAATTTATGGCTGATTATACAAAAAAATTATGCCGGATTGAATTTTGCTTCTAGAAATCTTTTAGATTTGGCCGCGGGAGGCACTTTTATGGAAATCACTTTAGGAGAAGTTACTAAACTCCTAGATAATATTATGGTTAATTATTCTCAATGGCACACTGAAAGATCTACTAATAAGAAAGTACACGTGATAGAAGAAATTAATGTTTTGAGTGGAAAGATGGATGAACTTATGAAATTATTTGCTAATAAAAGTGTTTCTTCTGATCCTAATGATATGCCTTTGTCTACTTTGATTGAGAATAATAATGAATCTATGTATGTGAATTTTGTTGGTAGGAACAATTTTGGTAATAATGCGTATAGAGGTAATTTTAATTCTAGGTCGTTTCCTAGTAATTCCTCTAATAATGATGGTAATTCCTACAACAATTCTTATGGAGATTATAATAAGATGCCCTATGATTTTGAATCTAGTATTAAAGAATTTATTACTTCGCAAAAGAGTTTCAATGCTTTGATTGAAGAAAAATTGCTTAAGATTGATGAGTTGGCTAGGAACGTTGATATAATTTATCTTGATGTTGATTTTTCAAAACTTAGATCTATTCCACCTAAGCATGATATCAATGAGTCTCTCAAAGCCATGAGAATTTCCATTGATGAGTGCAAAGAAAGAACCGCTAGGATGCGTGCTAAGAAAGATTGCTTTATAAAAGCGAGTTCTTCTAGTCTCCATGATAATAAAGATGAAGATCTAAAAGTTATTGATGTGTCCCATATTAAATATTTGTTTTGCAATATGAATCTTGATAATGATGGGACTGAATATGATCCACCTTTACCTAGAAGGCGTTCCAAAAATTCAGAGTTTTTAGATCTTGATGCAAAAATTGTTAAAAGTGGGATTGAAGAAATCAAAACTTTAACTATCAATGAACCCAATATTTTGGATTTCAAGGATTTTAATTATTATAATTGCTATTTTATAGATTGTATTTCCTTGTTGCAATCCGTGCTAAATTCTCCACATGCTTATAGTCAAAATAAAGCCTTTACCAAACATATTGTTGATGCTTGGATGCAATCTTATGAAGAAAAACTTGAGTTGAAAGTTTCTATCCCTAGAAAACTTTATGATGAGTGGGAACCTACTATTAAAATTAAAATTAAAGATCATGAATTCTATGCTTTGTGTGATTTGGGTGCTAGTTTTTCCATGATTCCATAGACTTTGTGTGATTTGTTAGGTTTCCGTGATTTTAATGATTGCTCTTTAAACATGCACCTTGCGGATTCCACCATTAAGAAACCTATGGGAAGAATTAATGATGTTCTTATTTTTGCAAATAGGAATTATGTTCCCGTAGATTTTATTGTTCTTGATATAGATTGCAATCCTTAATGTCCTATTATTCTTGGTAGACCTTTCCTTAGAATGATTGGTGCAATTATTGATATGAAGGAAGGGAATATTAGATTCCAATTTCCATTAAGGAAAGGCATGGAACACTTCCCTAGAAATAAAATAAAATTACCTTATGAATCTATTATGAGAGCCACTTATGGATTGCCTATCAAAGATGGCAATACCTAGATCTATCCTTGCTTTTATGCCTAGCTAGGGGCGTTAAACGATAGCGCTTGTTGAGAGGCAACCCAATTTATTTTTAGTTTTTTGATTTTTGCTTTTGTTTAGGAATAAATATTTGATCTAGCCTCTGGTTAGACGTGTTTTTTGTGTTTAATTAGTGTTTGTGCCAAGTAGAACCGTTGGGAAGACTTGGGGAAAGTCTTTTTAATCTTGCTGTAGAAAACAGAAACTTTAGCGCTCACGAGAACTACTGCCATTTTTATTTGGAAGGTGATATTTAGTTAACTATTTTTGCAGATGATTAATAGATAAATTACTCACGTCTAGCAATTTATTTTAGAATTTTTAGAGTTCCATAAGTTTGCGTTAGTTACAAATTACTATAGACTGTTCTGTTTTTGATAGATTCTGTTTTTCGTGTGTTGTTTGCTTATTTTGATGAATCTATGTCTAATAAAATAGTTTATAAACCATAGAGAAGTTGGAATAAAGTAAGTTTAACACCAATATAAATAAAGAATGAGTTCATTACAGTACCTTGAAGTGGTGTTTTGTTTTCTTTCGCTAACGGAGCTCACGAGATTTTCTGTTAAGTTTTGTGTTGTGAAGTTTTCAAGTTTTGGGTGAAAGGTTTGATGGATTATGGAACAAGGAGTGGCAAGAGCCTAAGCTTGGGGATTAACATGGCACCCCAAGATAATCTAAGGACACCTAAAAGCCAAAGCTTGGGGATGCCCCGGAAGGCATCCCCTCTTTCGTCTACTTCCATCGGTAACTTTACTTGGATCTATATTTTTATTCACCACATCATATGTGTTTTGCTTGGAGCGTCTTGTATTATTTGAGTCTTTGTTTTTTATTTTACCACAATCATCCTTGCTGTACACACCTTTTGAGAGAGACACACATGATTCGGAAATTATTAGAATACTCTATGTGCTTCACTTATATTTTTTGAGCTATATAGTTTTGCTCTAGTGCTTCACTTATATCTTTTAGAGCACGGCGGTGGATTTGTTTTATAGAAAATATTTATCTCTCATGCTTCACTTATATTATTTTGAGAGTCTTAAAACATCATGGCAATTTGCTTTAATTATAATTTCATGAGAAATTTGATGCTAGATAATTGTTTTGGGATATAAAGGTGGTAATATCATTGTTGTGCTAGTTGAGTAATTGTGGAATTGAAAAATACTTGTGTTGGAGTTTGTGATTACCGTAGCATGCACGTATGGTGAACCGTTATGTAACGAAGTCGGAGCATGAGGTATTTATTGATTGTCATCCTTTGTGTGGCGGTCGGGATCGCATGATGGTTAACTCCTACCAACCCTTCCCCTAGGAGCATGCATAGTAGTACTTTGCTTCGAGGGCTAATAAATTTTTGTAATAAGTATATGAGTTCTTTATGACTAATGTGAGTCCATGGATTATACACACACTTACCTTTCCGCTATTTTCTAGCCTCTTCGGTACCGTGCATTGCCCTTTCTCACCTTGAGAGTTGGTGCAAACTTCGCCGGTGCATCCAAACCCCGTGATATGATATGCTCTATCACACATAAACCTCCTTATATCTTCCTCAAAACAACCACTATACCTACCTATTATGGCATTCCCATAGCCATTCCGAGATATATTGCCATGCAACTTTCCATCGTTTCGTTTATCATGACACGCTCCATCATTGTCATATTGCCTTGCATGATCATGTAGTTGACATTGTATTTGTGGCAAAGCCACCATTCATAATTCTTTCATACATGTCGCTCTTGATTCATTGAATATCCCGGTACACCGCCGGAGGCATCCACATAGAGTCATATTTTGTTCTAAGTATTGAGTTGTAAGTAAATAAAAGTGTGATGATCATCATTATTAGAGCATTGTCCCAAGTGAGGAAAGGATGATGGAGACTATGATTCCCCCACAAGTCGGGATGAGACTCCAGACTAAATAGAAAAAGAGGACATATAAAAAAGGCCCAAATAAAAAAATGAGAGAAAAAGAGAGAAGGGAAAATGTTACTGTCCTTTTACCACACTTGTGCTTCAAAGTAGCACCGTGATCTTCATGATAGAGAGTCTCTCATTTTGTCGCTTTCATATACTAGTGGGAAATTTCATTATAGAACTTGGCTTGTATATTCCAATGATGGGCTTCCTCAAATGCCCGAGGTCTTCGTGAGCAAGCAAGTTGGATGCACACCCACTTAGTTTCTTTTGTTTGAGCTTTCATACACTTATAGCTCTAGTGCATCCGTTGCATGGAAATCCCTACTCCTTGCATTGACATCAATTGATGGGCATCTCCATAGCCCATTGATTAGCCTCTTTGATGTGACACTTTCTCCTTTTTTGTCTTCCCACATAACCCCTACCATTATACCTTATTCCACCATAGTGTTATATCCATGGATTGCTCTCATGTATTGCGTAAGAGTTGAAAAGGCTGAAGCGCGTTAAAAAGTATGAACCAATTGCTTGGCTAAAACGGGGGTTGTACATGATATGAATATTTTGTGTGGGGAAGATGGAGCATAGCCAGACTATATGATTTTGTAGGGATAACTTGCTTTGGCTATGTTATTTTGATAAGACATAATTGCTTGGTTAGCATGCTTGAAGTATTATTGTTTTTATGTCAACATTAAACTTTTATCTTGAATCATATTAAATCTGAACATTCGTGCCACAATAAGAAGAATTACATTGAAATTATGCTAAGTAGCATTCCACATCAAAAATTCTGTTTTTATCATTTACCTACTCGAGGACGAGTAGGAATTAAGCTTGGGGATGCTTGATACATCTCCAACGTATCTATAATTTTTATTGTTCCATTCTATATTATATTCTGTTTTGGACATTATTGGGCTTTATTATACACTGTTATATTATTTTTGGGACTAACCTATTAACCGGAGGCCCAACCCAGAATTGTTGTTTTTTGCCTATTTCAAAGTTTCGCGGAAAAAGAATATCAAACGGAGTCCAAAGGGAATGAAACCTTCGGGAACGTGATTTTTGGAACGAACGTGATCCAGAGGACTTGGACCCTACGTCAAGAAAGCAACCAGGAAGGCACGAGGTAGGGGGACGCGCCTACCCCCCAGGCGCGCCCTCCACCCTCGTGGGGCCCATGTTGCTCCACCGACGTACTTCTTCCTCCTATATATACCTACGTACCCCCAAACTACCAGATACGGAGCCAAAAACCTAATTCCACCGCCGCAACCTTCTGTACCCGTGAGATCCCATCTTGGGGCCTTTTCCGGAGCTCCGCCGGACGGGGCATCGATCACAGAGGGCTTCTACATCAACACCATAGCCTCTCCGATGATGTGTGGGTAGTTTACCTCAGACCTTCGGGTCCATAGTTATTAGCTAGATGGCTTCCTCTCTCTTTTTGGATCTCAATACAACGTTCTCCCCCTCTCTTGTGGAGATCTATTCGATGTAATCTTCTTTTGCGGTGTGTTTGTTGAGATCGATGAATTGTGGGTTTATGATCAAGTTTATCTATGAACAATATTTGAATCTTCTGTGAATTCTTTTACGTATGATTGGTTATCTTTGCAAGTCTCTTCGAATTATCAGTTTGGTTTGGCCTACGAGATTGATCTTTCTTGCAATGGGAGAAGTGCTTAGCTTTGGGTTCAATCTTGCGGTGTCCTTTCTCAGTGACAGTAGGGGCAGCAAGGCACATATTGTATTGTTTCCATCGAGGATAACAAGATGGGGTTTATATCATATTGCATGAGTTTATCCATCTACATCATGTCATCTTACTTAAAGCGTTACTCTGTTCTTTTGAACTTAATACTCTAGATGCATGCTGGATAGCGGTCGATGTGTGGAGTAATAGTAGTAGATGCAGGCAGGAGTCGGTCTACTTGTCACGGACGTGATGCCTATATACATGATCATACCTAGATACTCTCATAACTATCCTCAATTCGGTCAATTGCTCAACAGTAATTTGTTTACCCACCGTAATACTTATGCTCTCGAGAGAAGCCACTAGTGAAACCTATGGCCCCCTGGTCTATTTTCTATCATATTAATCTCCCGTCAACAAGCTATTTCTTTTGCCATTTATTTTGCTTTCTTTACTTTGCAGCTTTATCATAAAAATACCAAAAATATTATCTTATCATATCTATCAGATCTCACTTTCGTAAGTAACCGTGAAGGGATTGACAACCCCTTTATTGCGTTGGTTGCGAGGATTTTATTTGTTTGTGTAGGTGCGAGGGACTCGTGCGTGGCCTCCTACTGGATTGATACCTTGCTTCTCAAAAACTGAGGGAAATACTTACGCTGCTTTACTACATCACCCTTTCCTCTTCAAGGGAAAATCAACGCAGTTTTCAAGAGGTAGCACCCCCAAAGCTCCGCCGCCTCCTTTTTCCAGGCGGCATCACGGGCTTCACAGGCCGCCTGATACCTGGCTTCCTCCTCCGCCATCTCCTTCTTGAACGCCACTTGCCTGACTTTCTCAGCCGGCGGCAGCGACTTCCACATACAAAGATTGTACTAGCCCCAAAATCAATCCAAAGTTGGGGGGGTCAAGCGCAACCTCGTCAGGAGGCGCGTAGGGGTCCTCGTCGCTGCTAACCGAGTGAGCATCCTCGGGGGGCGGCGACTCCTCGTCGGCGCTTGGGCAGACCGGCGGTGCCATGGCAGAGATTTGAGAGAGAGGGGGTGAGCGAGGGGAGGATGTAGATGAGAATGCAGGCGGGACGACGTGAGCAAGTGAAATAAGAAGTGCTCCCTGGGTGATTTTGGTAATTAATCTCAACATATCTCTTGTTGGACTAATGTTTCTACCTAGTATGTTTCAGACAAGTTCAACAATGGAGTGGCATGGACTAGAGGATGTGGAACCCCTTCAATATGCTAAGGACAAAGGATTGGCTCAAGCTCAAAGCTCAGGACTCTACATTTTCTATTTTAGTGATCCAAGATCACATTGAGTCCATAGGAAAGCCAATACTGTTAAGAAGGGATGAGGTGTTGCTTAATGGCTTGCTTGCTCAAAGTGCTTAGTGATATGCTCCAAAGCCCTCAACCACTTTCTCACTTCCAAATTTTTCCCCAACCAAAAGTCAAACTCGGCCCCACCGATTCTTTCTATCTGGAGCCATCGAGTTTAGTTGACATATCCACTGCCAGAAACCCTAATCAGTTTGCTCTCACCGATGGGATCTCGGTCTCACCGATATGGGCTTGCAAACTCCCTGTTACCTATTGCAATTTTTTCGGTCCCACCGAGATATGCAATCGGCCCCATCGAGTTTGCTTGGCCAACTCTCTGTTTCGCTTATTACCCAAATCGGTCCCACCGAGTTTGAGTAATCGGTCAAACCGAGTTTTGGATTTACCCTAACCCCAGCACATCGGTCCCACCGAGTTGATCCAGTCGTTCCACCAAAACACCTAATGGTCACATTATGAATCAACTCGGTCTGACCGAGTTCTCTGAATCGGTCCCACCGAGTTTGGTGATTTGTGTGTAACGGTTAGTTTTTGTGTGGAGGCTATAAATACCCCTCCACCCACTCTTCATTCATGGATAGAGCCATTAGAACATGCCTACATTTCCATTACATATTTTCTGAGAGAGAACCACCTACACTTGTGCTGAGGTCAAGATATTCCATTCCAACCACATAAATCTTGATCTCTAGCATTCCCCAAGTTGCTTTCCACTCAAATCTTCTTTCTACCAAATCCAATCCTATGAGAGAGAGTTGAGTGTTGGGGAGACTATCATTTGAAGCACAAGAGCAAGGAGTTCATCATCAACACACCATTTGTTACTTCTTGGAGAGTGGCGTCTCCTAGATTGGCTAGGTGTCACTTGGGAGCCTCCGACAAGATTGTGTAGTTGAACCAAGGAGTTTGTAAGGGCAAGGAGATCGCCTACTTCGTGAAGATCTACCCTAGTGAGGCAAGTCCTTCGTGGGTGACGGCCATGGTGGGATAGACAAGGTTGCTTCTTCGTGGAACCTTCATGGGTGGAGCCCTCCGTGGATCGCGCAACCGTTACCCTTCATGGGTTGAAGTCTCCATCAACGTGGATGTACGATAGCACCACCTATCGGAACCACGGATAAAAAATCACCGTGTCTCCAAATTGCGTATGCACACTCCAATCCCTTCTCTTTACATTCTTGCAACTTGCATGCTTTACTTTCCGCTGCTCATATACTCTTTGTATGCTTGCATGCTTGCTTGATATGTATTGTGAATGTTTAAACTTGTGTTAATACTCCACATGAACCTAAAGAATTAAAAACTGCAACTTTTCTTGATTAGACTCTATTCACCCCCCCTCTAGACACCTCTTCTCGATCCTTTCAATTGGTATCAGAGCTTTGGTCTCCATTGCCTTGGTTTAAACACCTTTGGAGGAAGATGGATGTGTCTACTTTGGGGAGTCTTAGACGTAGAGTGCCTATTCTTGATGGAGAGTTCTTCTATGAGTGGAAAAATGAAATGCTTGAGATTTTCAATGAATATCATTTGAACAAGTACATTACCAGTCCTTGTACACCTCATATTGATCCTTTGTATCCCACACCCGAAGAGGATCTTGACATGATTCGCAATCTTAGAACTATCAATCTTATCATTAGAGGTTTGCCCAAAAATTTGATTGCTAGTTTGCCTACTCTTGATTGTGCCTATACTATATGGAGATTTCTGGAGGAACGATTTCCAAATTATTCCTTGAAAAATTTAGACGAAATCCTTCATAAGTCTATTGCCTTGAGTAAGATGAATTCTAGTGATCCTAGCTTTGGTGATTGTCTATTTGAGATTACCAATCTCATGCATGCCATAGGAGATGTTGGGATCATTAGCAATATCATCTCTGAAGCTATTAGAATTCATAAAGATAACCATAGAAATGATCATTTATCTAATGAATTACCCTCTCTAGGAGTTGATCAATCACAAGATGATGTTGAACATGGATGATGAGGATGATGATAGTGACTATGATCTTGATGATGCGATGAGACACTTTGGTCTTATGGCAAATCTTCGTGGCTACATGGCCGGAGGAAAGGAATGGGTCCTTGACAGTGGATGTACTGGTCATATGACCGGAGATAAAGATATGTTTCGTGAGCTTGCTGAAAACGACGGCCCTCGAAAGTATGTCACCTTTGGTGATAACTCAAAGGGTAAGGTGGTTGGCCTAGGTAAGGTGGCCATCTCACATGATAGCTCCATACAAAATTTCATGCCCGTTGAATCTCTTGGGTACAATTTACTTTCAGTATCTAGACTTGCTGATTTCGGTTTCAATGTCCTGTTTACCGAGGTAGATTGCGAAGTGTTTCGTAGAGACAATCGTAAAATGGTCTTTACCGGTATACGTAGAGGTGATCTTTACATTGTTGATTTCACTAAAAAGGCTCAACCTAGAACTTCCTTAATTGCTAAATCTTCTAAATGCTGGTTGTGGCATAGAAGACTAGGTGATGTGGGTATGCGAAATCTTGATAAGCTTATTAAAGGTGATCATATCCTTGGAATAAAAGATGTCATATTTGACAAGGATAGACTTTGTATTGCTTGCTAGGCAGGAAAATAGGTTGGAGGAAGTCATCGCGCGAAGAACATCATGACCACGAGAAGACCACTCGAGCTACTTCACATGGATCTCTTTGGTCCCAATGCCTACAAGAGTCTCGGTGGTAACTCATTTGGTCTAGTCATAGTTGATGATTTTTCAAGATTTACGTGGGTGTTCTTTCTTGATGACAAATCGCAGGTCCAAAAGATCTTCAAAAACTTCGCTAGGAAGGCCCAAAATCAATTTGACGTGAAAATCAAGAAGGTTCAGAGCGACAACGGAACGGAGTTCAAGAACGCAAATGTGGATACCTTTCTTGACGAAGAGGGGATTTCACATGAGTTCTCGGCTATGTACACACCTCAACAAAATGGAGTTGTTGAGAGAAAGAACCGGACTCTTATTGAGATGGCAAGAACGATGCTTGATGAGTGCAAGACTCCAAAACACTTTTGGGCGGAAGCGGTTGAGACAGCTTGTCATGCAACAAATCGCTTGTATCTTCACAAGCTACTCGGCAAGACGGCATACGAGCTCCTCACCGGTAACAAACCCCAAGTTGGATACTTTCGAGTATTCGGCTCAAAGTGCTACATTCTTGATAAGCATCGTCGTTCGAAATTTGCTCCTAAATCTCATGAAGGTTTCCTACATGGTTATGGCTCAAACTCTCACACTTACCGTGTGTACAACAATTTCACCGAAAGGTTGAAGAGACGGTAGATGTGAAGTTTGATGAACCTAACGGCTCGCAAGTAGAGCAATTGCCAATTGATGTAGGAGACAAAGACCCGTCTGAAGCAATCCAAAATTTGTCTATTGGCAAGATTCGTCCAAGGGAGGTGAAGGAGAGTACCTCATCCATCCAAGTGGAAGCTTCCACCTCACGACAAGGTGAACCAAGAATTAATACAGAAGCATCCACAAGTGGAGCACACCAAGACGAAGAAAACAAGTACACCAAGATGAACATCAACAACCTCCTTCTTGATACATCTCCAATGTATCTATAGTTTTTGATTGCTCCATGCTATATTATCTACTGTTTTGGACTATATTGGGCTTTATTTTCCACTTTTATATTATTTTTGGGACTAACCTATTAACCGGAGGCCCAGTCCAGAATTGCTGTTTTTGCCTATTTCAGTGTTTCGAAGAAACGGAATATCAAACGGAGTCCAAACGGAATAAAATCTTTGGGAACGTGATTTTCTCACCGAACGTGATCCAGGAGACTTGGACCCTGCTCCAAGGAACAAAAGAGGTGGTCACGAGGGTGGGGGAGCCCCCCCTAGGGCGCGCCCCCTGCCTCGTGGGCCCCTCGGTGCTCCTCCGGCGTACTTCTTCCTCCTATATATACACACGTACCCCCAAACGATCAGAGGAGGAGCCAAAAACCTAATTCCACCGCCGCAACTTTCTGTATCCACGCGATCCCTTCTTGGGGCCTGTTCCGGAGCTCCGCCGGAAGAGGGTCGTCATCACGGAGGGCTTCTACATCATCCTAGCCTCTCCGGTGAAGTGTGAGTAGTTTACCTCAGACCTTTGGGTCCATAGTTAGTAGCTAGATGGCTTCTTCTCTCTCTTTGAATCTCAATACAAAGTTCTCCCCCTCTCTTGTGGAGATCTATTCGATGTAATCTTCTTTTTGCGGTGTGTTTGTTGAGACCGATGAATTGTGGGTTTATGATCAAGTCTATCTATGAATAATATTTGAATCTTCTCTGAATTCTTTTATGTATGATTGGTTATCTTTGCAAGTCTCTTCGAATTATCCGTTTGGTTTGGCCAACTAGATTAGTAGTTCTTGCCATGGGAGAAGTGTTTAGCTTTGGGTTCGATCTTGCGGTGTCCTTACCCAGTGACAGAAGGGGCAGCAAGGCACGTATTGCATCGTTGCCATCGAGGATAACAAGATGGGGTTTATTTCATATTGCATGAATTTATCTCTCTACATCATGTCATCTTGCTTAAGGCGTTACTCTGTTTTTAACTTAATACTCTAGATGCATGCTGGATAGCGGTCGATGAGTGGAAACTTGTCACGGATGTGATGCCTATATACATGATCATGCCTAGATATTCTCATAACTATGCTCAATTCTGTCAATTGCTCAACAGTAATTTGTTCACCCACCGTAGAATACTTATGCTCTTGAGAGAAGCCACTAGTGAAACCTATGGCCCCCGGGTCTATTCTCATCATATCAATCTCCATCACTTTAATCTTGCTTTGCCTTTTACTTTGCCTTTACTTTTTACTTTGCATCTTTATACCAAGAATATTATATCTATCAGATCTCACTCTCGTAAGTGACCGTGAAGGGATTGACAACCCCTAATCGCGTTGGTTGAGAGTAGCTATCGTTTTGTGCAGGTACGAGGGACTTGAGCGTGGCCTCCTACTGGATTGATACCTTGGTTCTCAAAAACTGAGGGAAATACTTACGCTACTCTACTGCATCATCCCTTCCTCTTCGGGGAAAACCAACGCAAGCTCAATACGTAGCAAGAAGGATTTGTAGCGCCGTTGCCGGGGAGTCTACGCAAAAAGTCAACATACCAAGTACCCATCACAATACCTATCTCTCGCATTACATTATTTGCCATTTGCCTCTCGTTTTCCTCTCCCCCAATTCACCCTTGCCGTTTTATTCGCCCTCTCTCTCTCTCTATCCTCCCTCTCTATTTGCCTCTTTTTGCCCGTTTGCTTTTGTTTTGCTCGTGTGTTAGATTGCTTGTTTGTCGTGATGGCTCAAGATACTACCAAATTGTCTGACTTCACCAATACCAATAATAATGATTTCCTTAGCACTCCGATTGCTCCTCTTACCGATGCTGAATCTTGTGAAATTAATATTGCTTTGTTGAATCTTGTTATGAAAGATCAATTCACCGACCTTCCTAGTGAAGATGCCGCTACTCATCTGAATAGCTTCGTAGATTTATGTGATATGCAAGAGAAAAAAGATGTCAATAATGATGTCGTTAAATTGAAGCTATTTCCTTTTTCGCTTAGAGATCGTGCTAAAGCTTGGTTTTCGTCTTTGCCTAAGAATAGTATTGATTCATGGAACAAGTGCAAAGATACTTTTATCTCTAAGTATTTTCCTCCCGCTAAGATCATCTCTCTTAGAAACAATATCATGAACTTTAAACAACTTGATCATGAACATGTTGCACAAGCTTGGGATAGAATGAAATTAATGATACATAATTGCCCTACTCATGGTTTGAATTTGTAGATGATCATACAAATTTTTTATGCCGGATTGAATTTTGCTTCTAGAAATCTTTTAGATTCGGCCGCGGGAGGCACTTTTATGGAAATCACCTTAGGAGATGCTACTAAACTCCTAGATAATATTATGGTTAATTATTCTCAATGGCATACTGAAAGATCTTCTAATAAAAAAGTGCATGCGATAGAAGAAATCAATGTTTTGAGTGGAAAGATAGATGAACTTATGAAATTATTTGCTACTAAGAGTGTTTCTTCTGATCCTAATGATATGCCTTTGTCTACTTTGATTGAGAATAACAATGAATCTATGGATGTGAATTTTGTTGGTAGGAATAATTTTGGTTACAACGCTTATAGAGGGAATTTTAATCCTAGGCCATATCCTAGTAATCCTTCTAATAATTATGGGAATCCCTACAACAACTCTTATGGAAATTATAATAAGATTCCCTCTGAATTTGAGAATAGTGTTAAAGAATTTATGAATTCACAAAAGAATTTTAATGCTTTGCTTGAGGAGAAATTGCTTAAAGTCGATGATTTGGTTAGAAACGTTGATAGAATTTCTCTTGAGGTTGATTCTTTAAAGCTTAGATATATTCCTCCTAAATAAGATATCAATGAGTCTCTCAAAGCCATGAGAATTTCCATTGATGAGTGCAAGGAAAGAACCGTTAGGATGCGTGCTTCCAAAGATGCCTTTATTAAAGCGTGTTCTTCCAATTCCTTGGAAAATCAAGATGGAGATCTAAAAGTTATTGATGTGTCCCCTATTAAATCTTTGTTTTGCAATATGAATCTTGATGAAACTGAATATGATCTTCCTTTACCTAGAAGGCGTTCTAAAAATTTGGAGTACTTAGATCTTAATGATGAAATTGATGAAAGTGGGATTGAAAGAAATAAAAATCTAGATGTTGCTAAACCCACTATATTGGATTTCAAGGAATTTAATTATGAAAGTTTCTTTTTAATTGATTGTATTTCCTTGTTGCAATCCGTGCTAAATTCTCCACATGCTTATAGTCAAAATAAAGCCTTCACCGAACATATTGTTGATGCCTTGATGCAATCTTATGAAGAAAAACTTGAGTTGAAAGTTTTTATCCCTAGAAAACTCTATGATGAGTGGGAACCAACTATTAAAATTAAAATTAAAGATCATGAGTTTTATGCTTTGTGTGATTTGGGTGCTAGTGTCTCTACTATTCCCAAGACTTTGTGTGATTTACTAGATTTCCGTAATTCTGATGATTGCTCTCTAAACTTGCATCTTGTGGATTCCACTATTAAGAAACCTATGGGAAGGATCAATAATGTTCTTATTTTTGCAAATAAGAATTATGTGCCCGTAGATTTCATTGTTCTTGATATAGATCGCAATCCTTCTTGCCCTATTATTCTTGGTAGACCTTTCCTTAGAACGGTTGGTGCGATTATTGATATGAAGGAAGGGAATATTAGATTTCAATTTCCATTAAAAAAGGGCATGGAACACTTTCCAAGAAAGAAAATAAAATTGCCATATGAAACTATCATGAGAGCCGCTTATGGATTGCCTACCAAAGATGGCAATACCTAGATCTATCCTCGCTTTTATGCCTAGCTAGGGGCGTTAAACGATAGCGCTTGTTGGGAGGCAACCCAATTTCATTTTTATTCCTTGCTTTTTGCTCCTGCTTAGTAATAAATAAATTATTTAGCCTCTGTTTTGGTTGTGTTTTTTGTGTTTAATTAGTGTTTGTGCCAAGTATAACCGTTGGGAGGACTTAGGGAAAGTCTTGTTGAACTTTCTGTAAAAAAACAGAAACTTTAGCGCTCACGAGAACTGCTGTCATTTTTATTTGAAGAGTGCTATTTAGTTAATTCTTTTTTAAGATGATTAATAGATAAATTCCTCACGTCCAGAAATTTATTTTAGAATTTTTGGGTTTCATATCTTGCGCTAGCTACAGATTACTACAGACTGTTCTGTTTTTGAGAGATTCTGTTTTTCGTGTGTTGTTTGCTTATTTTGATGAATCTATGGCTAATAAAATAGTTTATAATCCATAGAGAAGTTGGAATAAAGTAGTTTTAACACCAATATAAATAAATAATGAGTTCATTACAGTACCTTGAAGTGGTATTTTGTTTTCTTTCGCTAACGGAGCTCACGAGTTTTCTATTTTGAGTTTTGTGTTGTGAAGTTTTCAAGTTTTGGGTGAATTCTTTTGATGGATCATGGAACAAGGAGTGGCAAGAGCCTAAGCTTGGGGATGCCCATGGCACCCCCAAGATAATCCAAGGACACCAAAAAGTCAAAGCTTGGGGATGCCCCGGAAGGCATCCCCTCTTTTCGTCGACTTCTATCGGTAATTTACTTGGAGTTATATTTTTGTTCACCAACATGATATGTGTTTTTCTTGGAGCGTCTAGTATTATTTGTGCCTTTGTGTCTTAGTATGCCACAATCATCCTTGCTGTACACACCTTTTGAGAGAGCCATACATGAATTAAAATTTGATAGAATACTCTATGTGCTTCACTTATATCTTTTGAGCTAAGTAGTTTTGCTCTATGTGCTTCACTTATATCTTTTGAGCTAGATAATTTTGCTCTATGTGCTTCACTTATATCTTTTGAGTGTTATAATTTTTCTCTATGTGCTTCACTTATATCTTTTAGAGCGCGGTGGTGGATTTGTTTTAAAGAAACTATTGATCTCTCATGCTTCACTTAAATTATTTTGAGAGTCTCTTAATAGCATGGTAATTTGCTTAATAATAATATGCTTGGTATTCAAGATTTGTGAAACTTTCTTTTGAGTGTGTTGAATACTAAGAAAACATTGAAGCATGATAATTGTTTTGAGATATGGAGGTGATAATATTAAAGTCATGTTAGTTGAGTAGTTGTGAATTTAAAGAATACATGTGGTAAAGTTTGTGATTCCCGTAGCATGCACGTATGGTGAACCGTTATGTGATGAAGTCGGAGCATGATTTATTTATTGATTGTCTTCCTTATGAGTGGTGGTCGGGGACGAGCGATGGTCTTTTCCTACCAATCTATCCCCCTAGGAGCATGCGCGTAATACTTTGCTTTGATAACTTCTAGATTTTTGCAATAAGTATATGAGTTCTTTATGACTAATGTTGAGTACATGGATTATACGCACTCTCACCCTTCCACCTTTGCTAGCCTCTCTAATACCGCGCACCTTTCGCCGGTATCATACACCTACCATATACCTTCCTGAAAACAGCCACCATACCTACCTATTATGGCATTTCCATAGCCACTCCGAGATATATTGCCATGCAACTTTCCACCATCTAGTTCATCATGACACATTCATCATTGTCATATTGCATATCCCGGTACATCGCCAAATGCATTCACATAGAGTCATATTTTGTTCTAAGTATCGAGTTGTAATTGTTGAGTTATAAGAAAAATAAAAGTGTGATGATCATCATTATTAGAGCATTGTCCCAAGTGAGGAAAGAATGATGGAGACTATGATTCCCCCATAAGTCGGGATGAGACTCCGGACGAAAAATAAATAAAAGAGGCCAAAGAAGTCCAAATAAAAAGAGGCCATAAAAAAGAGAAAAGGCCCAAATAAAATTAAAAAAATGATGAGAGAAAAAGAGAGAAGGGACAATGTTACTATCCTTTTACCACACTTGTGCTTCAAAGTAGCACCATGATCTTCATAGTAGAGAGTCTCTCATGTTATCACTTTCATATACTAGTGGGAATTTTTCATTATAGAACTTGGCTTGTATATTCCAATGATGGGCTTCCTCAAATTGCCCTAGGTTTTCATGAGCAAGCAAGTTGGATGCACACCCACTTAGTTTCTTTTTGAGCTTTCATATACTTATAGCTCTAGTGCATCCATTGCATGGCAATCCCTACTCACTCACATTGATATCTATTGATGGGCATCTCCATAGCCCGTTGATACGCCTAGTTGATGTGAGACTATCTTCTCCTTTTTGTCTTCTCCACAACCACCATTCTATTCCACCTATAGTGCTATATCCATGGCTCACGCTCATGTATTACATGAAGATTGAAAAAGTTTTGAAAAAGTTAGAGTATGAAACAATTGCTTGGCTTGTCATCGGGGTTGTGCATGATTTAAATATTTTGTGTGGTGAAGATAGAGCATAGCCAGACTATATCATTTTGTAGGGATAACTTTCTTTGGCCATGTTATTTTGAGAAGACATAATTGCTTTATTAGTATGCTTGAAGTATTATTATTTTTTATGTCAATATAAACTTTTGTCTTGAATCTTTCTAATCTGAATATTCATACCACAATTAAGAAGATTTGCATTGAAATTATGCCAAGTAGCACTCCGCATCAAAAATTCTCTTTTTATCATTTACCTACTCGAGGACGAGCAGGAATTAAGCTTGGGGATGCCTGATACGTCTCCAACGTATCTATAATTGTTGATTGCTCCATGCTATATTATCTACTGTTTTGGACTATATTGGGCTTTATTTTCCAATTTTATATTATTTTTGGGACTAACCTATTAACCGGAGGCCCAGCCCAGAATTGCTGTTTTTTCCTATTTCAGTGTTTTGAAGAAACGGAATATCAAACGGAGTCCAAACGGAATAAAATCTTCGGGAACGTGATTTTCTCACCGAACGTGATCCAGGAGACTTGGACCCTGCTCCAAGGAACAAAAGAGGCGGTCACGAGGTTGGGGGCGCCCCCCCTTAGGGCGCGCCCCCTGCCTCGTGGGCCCCTCGGTGGTCCTCCGGCGTACTTCTTCCTCCTATATATACACATGTACCCCCAAATGATCAGAGGAGGAGCCAAAAACCTAATTCCACCGCCGCAACTTTCTGTATCCATGAGATCCCATCTTGGGGCCTATTCCGGAGCTCCGCCGGAAGAGGGCCGTCATCACGGAGGGCTTCTACATCATCCTAGCCTCTCCGATGAAGTGTGAGTAGTTTACCTCAGACCTTCGGGTCCATAGTTAGTAGCTAGATGGCTTCTTCTCTCTCTTTGAATCTCAATACAAAGTTCTCCCCCTCTCTTGTGGAGATCTATTCGATGTAATCTTCTTTTTGCGGTGTGTTTGTTGAGACAGATGAATTGTGGGTTTATGATCAAGTCTATCTATGAATAATATTTGAATCTTCTCTGAATTCTTTTATGTATGATTGGTTATCTTTGCAAGTCTCTTCGAATTATCCGTTTGGTTTGGCCAACTAGATTGGTAGTTCTTGCCATGGGAGAAGTGTTTAGCTTTGGGTTCGATCTTGCGGTGTCCTTACCCAGTGACAGAAGGGGCAGCAAGGCACGTATTGCATCGTTGCCATCGAGGATAACAAGATGGGATTTATTTCATATTGCATGAATTTATCTCTCTACATCATGTCATCTTGCTTAAGGCGTTACTCTGTTTTTAACTTAATACTCTAGATGCATGCTCGATAGCGGCCGATGAGTGGAGTAATAGTAGTAGATGCAGAATCGTTTCGATCTACTTGTCACGGATGTGATGCCTATATACATAATCATGACTAGATATTCTCATAACTATGCTCAATTCTGTCAATTGCTCAACATTAATTTGTTCACCCACCGTAGAATACTTATGCTCTTGAGAGAAGCCACTAGTGAAACCTATGGCCCCCGAGTCTATTCTCATCATATCAATCTCCATCACTTTAATCTTGCTTTGCCTTTACTTTTTACTTTGCATCTTTATACCAAAAATACCAAAAATATTATATCTATCAGATCTCACTCTCGTAAGTGACCGTGAAGGGATTGACAACCCCTAATCGCGTTGGTTGCGAGTAGCTATCGTTTTGTGCAGGTACGAGGGACTTGAGCGTGGCCTCCTACTGGATTGATACCTTGGTCCTCAAAAACTGAGGGAAATACTTACGCTACTCTGTTGCATCATCCCTTCCTATTCGGGGAAAACCAACGCAAGCTCAAGACGTAGCACTTCTCCACCACGACAAGAGAATGACAACGTCAACAATGAAGAAGGTCAAGAAGAAGATCAAGATGAAGAGGATGTTCCACCCCGAGCCAAGCCAAAGCTTCCATGAGTTCGAGCAAGAATCGCTAAAGATCATACCATCAAGCAAATCTACAATGATATCCAAACCGGGAGAATCACTCACTCTAAAACTCGTTTGGCTAACTTTTGTGAACATTACTCATTCATCTCTAGCATTGAACCTATGAAGGTTGAAGAAGCATTGGAAGATCCGGATTGGATTAACGCTATGCATGAAGAGCTACACAACTTTGAGAGAAATCAAGTGTGGACATTGGTCGAGAAGCCCGACAACAACCACAACATCATTTGTACCAAATGGGTGTTTCGCAACAAGCAAGATGAAGATGGTCAAGCGTCCGCAACAAAGCTCGCCTAGTCGCCCAAGGCTACACTCAAGTCGAAGGTATGGACTATGGTGAGACATATGCCCCCGTTGCTAGACTTGAGTTCATTTGCATCTTACTTGCTTATGCTAATCACCATGATATCACCTTGTACCAAATGGACATTAAAAGTGCTTTTTCTAAATGGTGAAATTGAGGAGGAAGTTTATGTTAAGCAACCTCCCGGCTTTGGCAATCCTAAGAAACCTAGTCATGTTTACAAACTTCACAAAGCCCTTTATGGTCTTAAACAAGCCCCTAGAGCGTGGTATAAATGCTTGACCAAGTTTCTCATTGAAAAAGGCTTTGAAATTGGTAAAATTGATTCTACTCTTTTTACTAAAAGGGTTAATGGAGAACTATTTGTGTGCCAAATTTATGTTGATGATATTATATTTGGTTCAACTAACCCTTATTTTAGTGAGGAGTTTGGAAAGCTAATGTCGGAGAAGTTTGAGATGTCTATGATGAGTGAACTCAAATTCTTTCTTGGTTTGCAAATCAAGCAAACTAAGGAAGGTACCTTTGTCTTTGAAACAAAGTACACCAAGGACTTATTCAAGAAGTTCAATATGCAAGAATGCAAAGGTATGTCTACACCCATGCCTACTAGTAGACATCTTGATTTGACCAAAGATGGTGAACCGGTTGATCAAAAAGTTTACCGCTCTATGATTGGTTCATTGTTATATCTATGTGCCTCTCGTCCTGATATTATGCTAAGTGTGTGCATGTGTGAACGATATCAAGCGGACCCTAAAGAGTGTCATCTTAAGGCTGTGAAAAGGATAGTGAGATACTTAATACACACACCAAATTTTGGCATTTGGTATCCTAAGAGGTCTTCTTTCGATCTTGTTGGTTACTCCGATTCGGACTATGCCAGAGACAAGGTTGATAGAAAGTCTACTTCGGGTACTTGTCAATTTCTTGGTAGATCTCTTGTGTCTTGGTCCTCCAAGAAACAAAACTCAGTATCCTTATCCACCGCCGAAGCAGAATACATTGCTGCTGGATCATGTTGAGCTCAATTACTTTGGATGACCCAAACTCTTAAAGATTATGGGATATATGTGAAACATGTTCCATTGCTTTGTGACAATGAAAGTGCTATTAAGATTGCTCACAATCCCGTGCAACATTCTCGAACTAAGCATATTGAAGTTCGTCATCATTTCATTCGAGATCATGTTGCCAAAGGGGACATTGATCTTAAGCATGTTCGCACCGATAAGCAATTAGCAGATATATTTACCAAACCGCTTGATGAGAAAGTCTTTTGCCGCTTGAGAGGTGAATTGAACATCATTGATGCTTCAAACTTGGAGTAGGAACTCCATTTGCATACATGCAAGGCATGAGCCTTTGACTAATCCTTGATATTTCTTTCATGATGCTATCTATATGTCTTGGATATTTTTGCACCCTTGCATGCTATCTAACCCTTGTAGATACTTCGGTGAATCTAAATCCATGATATTGCAACTCACTCACATCTTGAGCAATCTCTACATCATCAAGTCTCTACATAATGGTGGTTGAAGACAAGGAAGCACAAAACTCTTCAAACATATCCTTTGACACATTCTACATTAAGATTTATAATTGTCATTTTGGATACACAAGTGCTCTTCCTTGCAAAGCTAACCCATGTAGGAAGATGAACTCAAAATTCCAAGGTGGTGCTCCCAACACTTGATGAGCTACATCAACCTTGAGAAACCCACACAAGTTCAACTACATGATCAAGATCAACACCACCACCCAAGATATGTTATTCCATCTTAGAGAAGCTTTACTCCAAGTCATTAGTTAAAGCAACTCAACAAGATGTGAATATATCAAGATGCTTAAACGAAAAATGGTAACCCCATTTTTGAGCTTAAACGATGAGTATCACCAAAGATCAAGTGACCTCACTTGACTCCTAAGTCAATATACTCTAACATAGGTGACTTTGTCACCGCCCAATTCTAGATGAAGTTCTCTTGTGTTTCCTCTTGCATTAGTCTCATGCATATGTGTATTCCCCCTTTTTTTTTAAACTTCATCTAGATCTTTTTATTTTTCTTTCTTATTATTCTGCATTTTCTGCATCCAATTCATCGCAAATCTTTCAGCAAATTCCTTGCAAATCCTTGTGAGATCTTAAGTGCCTAGTGAGCTGAGGAGAGAAGTGTTTTCTATGTGATGGACTCGATCACACCGGTTTGTTTCCTTCGGCCCAACCGAATTCGCTCGGTGCCACCGAAGCACACAACTTGGTTCTACCGATTTCACTATAGGAAAGACAACTTGCCACTTATTCCTGCATTCATTTTTTGCTCCATCTCCACTCAATGACTCTTGTCCTCTACCAGCATCACATTCGACTTGCTTTGTGACTCAAGGACCAAACCCTTCTGCAATAAAACAAAAATCCAGAAGAGCCCTTCTTGGAAATTGATGTCAAGGGGGGAGAGAGATCACATCAAAGCTCTATGCTTAATCATTTCTATAGGGGGAGAGAACACTCAAGGGGAAGATAGTAAGAAAGCCCAGATGCTTGGTGTTCAAGAGGAGAGAAGTTACATGCCTTTAAGAGAGGAAAGACATGTTCATATTTGATTGCTTGCATTAGCTCTGTTGTCTTTTTCTTTTGCTCTGATTTTCTGTTCCCTATCTTCTCCCAATATCCCATTCAAGATTCAGGGGGAGAAAGACATCTAAGGGGAGGAAATCTCTGATTCTGTTGCACATCTTTACCTTTGGGGACATGTCTATATCCAATAGAGTACTCAGTACTCACACTCTACATGTCATCCCAGTCTTGGTACCTTTGTGGTTCTTTTGTTTGCTCTGGCTAGTAGATGTATCTATGTTATCTAACCTTGTTTACTCAGGTCCATTCCCTTCTAAGCCAACTCAACACCACAAGGTAAGTATATGCATCACAGTCATGTGCATGAGGATTTCCTGCTGATGTACATATTGTTTGCAAGAAGGACTCATGAGCATGGAGGCACATTTCCTATATTTACATCTTTCACTCTGATGCATATAGCCAAGATACATGTAACACATGGCTTACTCTGTCATGCTTATGCATTCACATGCCCCTATGTTTCATATTTATATGATTGCATACATATAGGGGGAGCCTTTGCATGTTACATGTCTTTCCAAGGCTTTACTTGTTGTTCTCTATATCTTTATCTAAAGCTTTGATGTATGTTGTCATCAATTACCAAAAATGGGAAGATTGAAGGCACAAGTGCTCCCTAGGTGATTTTGGTAATTAATGTCAACATATCTCTTGTTGGACTAATGTTTCTACCTAGTATGTTTCAGACAAGTTCAACAATGGAGTGGCATGGACTAGAGGATGTGGAACCCCTTCAATATGCTAAGGACAAAGGATTGGCTCAAGCTCAAAGCTCAGGACTCTATATTTTCTATTTTAGTGATCCAAGATCATATTGAGTCCATAGGAAAGCCAATATTATTAAGAAGGGATGAGGTGTTGCTTAATGGCTTGCTTGCTCAAAGTGCTTAGTGATATGCTCCAAAGCCCTCAACCACTTTCTCACTTCCAAATTTGTCCCAAACCAAAAGTCAAACTCGGCCCCACCGATTCTTTCTATCCGGAGCCACCGAGTTCAGTTGACATAGCCACTGCCAGAAACCCTAATCAGTTCGGTCTCACCGATGGGATCTCAGTCTCACCGACATGGACTTGCAAACTCTCTGTTACCTATTGCAATATTTTCGGTCCCACCGAGATATGCAATCGGCCCCACTGAGTTTGCTTGGCCAACTCTCTGTTTCGCTTATTACCCAAATCGGTCCCACCGAGTTTGAGTAATCGGTCAAACCGAGTTTTGGATTTACCCTAACCCTAGCACATCGGTCCCACCGAAACACCTAACGGTCACATTATGAATCAAATCGGTCTGACCGAGTTCTCTGAATCAGTCCCACCGAGTTTGGTGATTTGTGTGTAACGGTTAGTTTTTGTGTGGAGGCTATAAATACCCTCCACCCACTCTTCATTCGTGGAGAGAGCCATCAGAACATGCCTACACTTCCAATACATATTTTCTGAGAGAGAACCACCTACAATTGTGTTGAGGTCAAGATATTCCATTCCAACCACATAAATCTTGATCTCTAGCCTTCCCCAAGTTGCTTTCCACTCAAATCTTCTTTCTACCAAATCCAATCCTATGAGAGAGAGTTGAGTGTTGGGGAGACTATCATTTGAAGCACAAGAGAAAGGAGTTCATCATCAACACACCATTTGTTACTTCTTGGAGAGTGGTGTCTCCTAGATTGGCTAGGTGTCACTTGGGAGCCTCCGACAAGATTGTGGAGTTGAACCAAGGAGTTTGTAAGGGCAAGGAGATCGCCTACTTCGTGAAGATCTACCCTAGTGAGGCAAGTCCTTCATGGGCGACGGCCATGGTGGGATAGGCAAGGTTGCTTCTTCGTGGACCCTTCGTGGGTGGAGCCCTCCGTGGACTCGCGCAACCGTTACCCTTCGTGGGTTGAAGTCTCCATCAACGTGGATATACGATAACACCACCTATCGAACCACGGATAAAAAATCACCGTGTCTCCAAATTGCGTTTGCACACTCCAATCCCTTCTCTTTACATTCTTGCAACTTGCATGCTTTACTTTCCGCTGCTCATATACTCTTTGTATGCTTGCATGCTTGCTTGATATGTATTGTGAATGTTTAAACTTGTGCTAATACTCCACATGTGCCTAAAGAATTAAAAACTGCAACTTTTCTTGAGTAGAGTCTATCCCCCCCTCTAGACACCTCTTCTCGATCCTTTCAGCAAGGTAGTATTTATTGGCGGATGGAATCTAGATCGACGGGGACAGTACACACGCCGGTCGCCGGAATTTACAAGTACTGTAGTTTGAATTACACACGATTCCCGCAGCAAAATCCGTGTGTGAACATTAGCCAAAATTCGTGTGTGAACATAATAGCTGACGGCTTCCAATGCAGAACCGTGTCTGATTAATGATCCTGCCACTCATGTACCAAACCTCGAGCCGTGAGATAGAGTGCCAATCATGTGGGGGCCGGTTGTCTTGCCAGATCTTTACATTTTCTTTTTTGAACACCAGATATTTACATTGTATTATGATTTTTTTAACTCGCACACAAGTACACAAAAATATGATTTTTCCAACCGTTATGGTTAGGCGTTGCATGTAGATGCAGTTCAAATTTGAATTATGGTATTAAATGGTTATAAAATCACTAAAATGTCTCTAAAAGGTCAAATGACCCCTGAAATTTTCTAAATTTTCACATGACAGTTGTATTAGTGCATGTTAAACATGGAAAAAATTTGAAGGCTGTAAGAGGAAGCTATCTCCCATTCATCATCAAACATGCATTATTCCCTCTCGGAACCACGAACCTTCTAGTCAGTTGCTCTGGTTTGTGAGGGGTGTGTGTCCAAAGTTTCGTCAAACAGGCCAATTTTTTTACCACATCATCTTGGTGGCATGACATTAAATCAAGCAAGGTTTCATGTTTTTCTGATCATTTTTTATTTTTTTGGAATTAAAATGCCAGGGCACTCCATGCATGTGTTCCCATGCCTTGAGACCAATATGTTTGAAAATTCCTTCTAATTTACTGCACATGGAATTAACTCGCACACAAGTACACAAAAATATGATTTTCAAACCGTTATGGCTAGGCGTTGCATGTAGATGTAGTTCAAATTTGAATTACGGTCATTAAATGGCTAGAAAATCACTTAAATGTCTTTAAAAGGTCAAATGACCCCTGAAATTTTCAAAATTTTCACATGGCAGTTGTATTAGTGCACGTTAGACATAGAAAAAAATTGAAGGCCATAGGAGGAAGTTATCTCCCGTTCGTCATCAAATATGCATTGTTCCCTCTCAGAACCACGAACCTTCTAGTGAGTTGCTCCAGTTTGTGAGGGGTGTGTGTCCAAACTTTCATCAAATAGGCCAATTTTTTTACCACATCATCTTGGTGGCATGACATTAAATCAACCAAGGTTTCATGTTTTTTTGATCATTTTTTTAATTTTTTGGAATTAAAATGCCATGTCACTACATGCATACGTATGCATGTGTCCATGTCGTGAGACCAATATGTTTGAAAATTCCTTCTAATTTACTGCACATGGAATTAACTTGCACACAAGTACACATATATGATTTTTCAAACCGTTTTGGTTAGGCGTTGCATGTAGATGTAGTTCAAATTTCAATTACGGTCATTAAATGACTAGAAAATCACTTAAATGTCTTTAAAAGGTCAAATGACTCCTAGAATTTTCAAAAAATTCACATTACAGTTGTAGTAGTGCACGTTAGACATAGAAAAAAATTGAAGGCCGTAAAAGGAAGCTATCTCCCATTCGTCATCAAACATGCATTGTTCCCTCTCGGAACCACAAGCCTTCTAGTGAGTTGCTCCGGTTTGTGAGGGGTGTCTGTCCAAACTTTCGTCAAACATGCCAACTTCTTTACCACATCATGTTGGTGGCATGACATTACATCAACCAAGGTTTCATGTTTTTCTGATCACTTTTTTATTTTTTTTGAATTAAAATGCCATGTCACTCCATGCATACGTATGCATGTTCCATGTCGTGAGACCAATATGTTTGAAAATTCCTTCTAATTTACTGCACATGGAATTAACTTGCACACAAGTACACAGATATGATTTTTCAAACCGTTTTGGTTAGGCGTTGCATGTAGATGTAGTTCAAATTTGAATTACGGTCATTAAGTGGCTAGAAAATCACTTAAATGTCTTCAAAAGGTCAAATGATCCCTAGAATTTTCAAAAATTTCACATTACAGTTGTAGTAGTGCATGTTAGACGTAGAAAAAAATTGAAGGCCGTAAGAGGAAGCTATCTCCCGTTCGTCATCAAACATGCATTTTTCCCTCTCAGAACCACGAGCCTTGTAGTGAGTTGCTCTGGTTTGTGAGGGGTGTGTGTCCAAACTTTTGTCAAACATGCCAACTTCTTTACCACATCATCTTGGTGGCATGACATTACATCACCCAAGGTTTCATGTTTTTTTGATCATTTTTTAATTTTTGGAATTAAAATGCCATGTCACTCCATGCATACGTATGCATGTGTCCATGTCGTGAGACCAATATGTTTGAAAATTCCTTCTAATTTACTGCACATGGAATTAACTCACACACAAGTACACAGATATGAATTTTTGAACCGTTTTGGTTAGGTGTTGCATGTAGATGTAGTTCAAATTTGAATTATGGTCATTAAATGGCTAGACATTCACTTAAATGTCTTTAAAAAGTCAAATGACCCCTAGAATTTTCAAAATTTTCACATTACAGTTGTAGACGTAGGAAAAAAATTGAAGGCCGTAAGAAGAAGCTATCTCACATTCATCATCAAACATGAATTGTTCCCTCTTAGATCCACAAGCCTTCTAGTGAGTTGCTCCGGTTTGTGAGGGGTGTGTGTCCGAACTTTCGTCAAACATGCCAAATTTTTTTCCACATCATCTTGGTGGCATGACATTACATCAGCCAAGGTTTCATATTTTTAGATCATTTTTTTAATTTTTTGGAATTAAAATGCCATGTCACTCCATGCTTAATTGTGTCATAGCCTTTAGACCAATATGTTTGAAAATTCCTTCCAAATTACTGCACATGGAATTAAATCGCACACAAGTACACAAAATATGAGTTTTCAAACCGTTATGGTTAGCTGTTGCATGTACATGTAGTTCAAATTTCAATTACGGTCATTAAATGGCTAGAAAATCACTTAATTGTCTTAAAAGGTCAAATGACTCTTGAAACTTTCCAAAATTTGACATGACAGTTGTATTAGTACTACAAAATTTCTCGTACATTTAAAACACCATCCGTTGCCACTGTACTCCAAATTCGTCTTTCACAGCTAATAAAAAATATCTACAACATCACACACAATTGTTTTCTAGGAACCGTTTGCGATGAAAATATCTGGGTCTATTTAAGTCTCCCTCCTTAAGCTTCGCCGGCTCGTCTGCTCCAGTGCCGGCAACCCCCGAATTCACGAATCCCGACCCCCATTCCCGCACCCCCTTCTTGCAAAGATGACGTCGTGGAAACTCTTCATGAAGGCCCGTACAATGGCCGTGTCCCCCCCCCCCCGAGTGCCGCCGCCTATGCCGATAGTGCCACTGCATCCGCATTGAGCGCGGCCGCTTCCGTCGAGAGGGCGTCTATGGCAGCCGACAGGGCAGATACAGTAGCCGATACGACTGCAGCTACTGCTGCGACGGCGGCTGCAAACGCCGAGAGCGCTCGAGCTGCCGTTCGTGCCGCCGATGTCGCCCTGGCCTGGGTCGAGGCCATCCATGCCAAGTTCGAGGATGCACACACCAAGATATTCCAGGCCACCTCGGACTCCAGCATGCAACCCACATTTGAAAAGGCGGCGGTGGTCATGGAGCACCTGCTTCCTCATGAGGTCGTCGAGCGAGAGCTGGAGATGCAGGAGGCGGTGAAAATCGAGGAGCGTCGAGAGGAGGAGTTGCGCGTGGCCGAGGTCGAGGTAGAGAAGAGTCTGTCCATCGAGGAATCGGCGGTGGAGTACCAACGCAAGCTCTGGCGCAACCACTACTATGAGTACTACAACCTTGAGGGCGGCGCCGAGGACGAGGACGAGGACGCGGTCGACTTCAGCAGGGGGGCGTGGAGTCCACCAACGGCAGCATGTCGCCAGGACAAGTCATCGACGTCTCATCTCACACCGGTGTTGCATAGACCGGCGCGGCGGCTGATTTGTTAAAATTATGCGTACTTAGGCTTTGTTTTTAATTTTGGTCTTTTGTTAGAGCAATGTTTAGGTCAATTGGCTTTGTTTAATTACTAAAATTGCTCGATTCAGTAAGTGTGGTTTGTCTGCTGTACGCTCTTTTGTGTGCCCAAATTAGCAAGCGATGTTAAATTATGCAATGACGTACACGGGGAAATTTTCACCAAAATTTGAATTATCAAACTCATCCCATGCGCGTAAAGCAGAAGAATTGTTTGCGATGCACACAATCGTTCAAAGTGAAAGGTCTAGCGGCACCTCCACATTTCCAAAATTTTGGCCTACCGCCAAAATTTCTACCCCGCCCCCTTCCCCATCCCATTTTCTATCCGACCACAAGTCACATTTCCCCTGTTTCCTCCTTCCTTCCTTCCTTCCTTCCTTCCTAAGCTATAGCCGCTTCCTCGCTCTCGCTGTCTCGCATCCTACCGCTGGGGTCGCCATGGTCTTCTGCAAAGACCTCTCTAGCGGTTCCTCCTTCGACGATGACTCCTTCACCACCCGGGTATGACTCTCTTCTCTCTCTCAGGCTATGACCTCGAATGAACGATTTTTACCCGATGGTCGATTTGAGTCATTTCTTCCTCTTGCAGCTCCCTAGGACCATGTGTGGCAATGAATGGAACGGGGTGGCTGAAGATCTACCTGCTCGTTATCACCATCAATCTCCATGCGTGAAGCTAGTTGCGTTTGATTCTGTGGACAGTGGGAGGAAGTTTCTGACATGTGCAAAGAAGGTTAGACCCTCTTTCATTGTTACAAATCATTTGTTAGATGTGATTCAGACACTGTCACGGTCCCAACCCATTCATACCACACCTTCGACCAAACGCATCCTAAGACAGTGTCACAGTTTGTACCTAGTATCTTAAATTGTTGCCATCTCATCAGCGTTGCCATTAGAAAATTATTTGGCACTACTTCAGCAGTTTGTACAGCCAACTTTGGTCCACACATCCGAGCAGCCAAGCAGTAAAATACTAAATCTTTATGGCACGAAGGAACTGGGCATCGGAGCAACTACGTGCTCCGGAGTCCGGGTCCCTGCTTTTTTTCTGCTGCATCGGCTCGCCAGTGCAGGGCACCGGTGCGAGATGTAGCAATAGTTGTCTTTACCCTAGTTTTGGCATACATAGTGGACGGCCTTAGTGCTATTAGTTCTATGTTACTAAAATTGTGCATGTACACACCTATTAGTATCAATTTGCTGTCATCCAAACACTGTCGCTATGTTGTTGTAGTTATATTTACCTTCCTCATAATTGTTCAATTTGTTATTTATTGTACATGAGTAAGAACTTGTAGCATCGTTGTAGTTAATTATAGCTTCTGATATTCCAGAATTTGGTTGTTGTCTCAGTACCAATTATTTCATTTGCACATTGATCCTTTTGAGAAGATATGCCATAATTAACATGTTTTTCAGTTTTTCAAAATAAGCATTGGTGATTTTCTATGTTGCTATAAACCCGTTTCCCCTACAGTTGTTACTGATCTAGTTTTAAATATTATAAGATGTGCCTAGCGAAGCTCTAGATCATGTATGAGGAAGAGAACAGATGTAGGCTTAGAGAAACTGTTGTCAACGCTGAAGAATATTTGAAGATGCGGGATAAAAAGTTGAAGGTGGAGAATGAGCTCAGATTTTTTTAAATCAGACTTTGCTAAGATGGTATTGGCGAAGGAGGAGGCACTTTCCCAGTTGGCCTGTGGAAAACAAGTTCTTATTGAACTGAAAGCAGATGTGGATAAGACGAGCCTGGATGATCTCGATTAGGGAAATGAATATATTGTTCGTATGAAGTTGAACTAGCTATATGTTGTACCGTGTTGTTTTCATGTAGCTACCGAACTGTGATGTTATAATATATTTATGTGCCTGATATGAAATTGGCAAACAGTTGTTCGATGTGAAATGTGAATTTACGTAATACTGGAATTATTAGTTGTAAACTAATAAACCTGCTAAATATGTCACGGACCTTTGCAAACGGTTCTAGCAGTAAAAGCGCTTGCGATGGATAGCCCAATGCCACACAATTTTCTTCATCAAATCGTGTGTGATATAGTTGATAAAAGCAAACAGTTAACCAAGGCAGACCGTGTGTGATAGTTACACATTTCACACACGAGCCTACAAATAAAACTATGTGGGATGTACGTACGAACGGAAACGTTTTTCCTGGATTGACTATGTGGGATGTACATAAGAACGGAAATGTATTCCTTGGATTGACTGTGTGTGATATACATACGAACGGAAATGTTTTTCTGGGATTCACCATGTGGGATGTACATACCTACGGAAATGATTTTATTGGATTACCGTGTGGGATGTACATACCTACGAAAATGATTGGGTTTCGATGCCTCGCCCGATCGCACACGGCCCCAGCCTGTGTCCCAGGAGGATCTATCCCCAACGATTTTTGGGTCGTGTGGGAAGGACCCCCCACATGCCATCGTGGAAAGGGGTTAAAAACCGTTTGCTTAGGACCGACGCGCACCAGTGAGAGCTTGGGAATTGTCCTATCCATCCCTTGCATATTATAGTTCATCACGAAGCTTTTGTAGCTTTGTGACAGCGATTGAAGAACTATGTCAATGGCACTATCATCAGGAAGATTAACTCCCAGTTGAGTCAAGTGATTGTGGTACCCAGACATTTTGAGTATATGTTCACTGACAGAACTATTCTCCTCCATCTTGCAGCTGTAGAACTTATTAGAGACTTCATATCTCTCAATCTAGGCATTTGCTTGAAATATTATCTTCAACTCCTGGAACATCCCGTATGCTCCATGACGTTCAAAACGTCGTTGAAGTCCCGATTATAAGCCGTAAAGCATGCACACTGAACTATAGAGTAGTCATCATCTTTGCTTTGCCAGATGTTCATAACATCTGAAGTTGCTCCTGCAGCGGGTTTTGCACCTAGCGGTGCTTCCATGACGTAATTTTTTTGTGCAGCAATGAGGATAATCCCCAAGTTACGGACCCAGTCCGTGTAATTGCTACCATCATCTTTCAACTTAGCTTTCTCTAGGAACGCACTAAATTCAAAGGAATTGTAGCACGGGCCATTGATCTACAATAACATAGACATGCAAAATACTATCGGGTACTAAGTTCATGATAAATTAAAGTTCAATTAATCATATTACTTAATAACTCCCACTTAGATAGACATCCCTCTAGTCATCTAAATGATCACGTGATCCATATCAACTAAACCATGTCCGATCATCACGTGAGATGGTGAAGTTTTCAATGGCGAACACCACTATGTTGATCATATCTACTAATTCACGCTCGACCTTTCGGTCTGAGTGTTCTGAGACCATATCTGCATACGCTAGGCTCGTCAAGTTTAACCTGAGTATTCTGCTTGTGCAAAACTGGCTTGCACCTGTTGTATGTGAACGTAGAGCTTATCACACCCGATCATCACGTGGTGTCTCGGCACGACGAACTGTAGCAACGGTGCATACTCAGGGAGAACACTTATACCTTGAAATTTAGTGAGATATCATCTTATAATGCTACCGCTATAATAAGAAAAATAAGATGCATAAAGGATAAACATCACATGCAATCAAAATAAGTGATATGATATGGCCATCATCATCTTGTGCCTTTGATCTCCATCTCCAAAGCACCGTCATGATCACCATCGTCACCGACTTGACACCTTGATCTCCATCGTAGCATCGTTGTCGTCTCACCAACTATTGCTATCGCATAGCGATAAAGTAAAGCAATTATATGGCGCTTGCATCTTATGCAATAAGGAGACAACCATAAGGCTCCTGCCAGTTGCCGATAACTTTAACAAAACATGATCATCTCATACAACAATTTATATCTCATCACATCTTGACCATATCACATCACAACCCGCCCTGCAAAAACAAGTTAGACGTCCTCTACTTTGTTGTTGCAAGTTTTACGTGGCTGCTATGGGTTTCTAGCAAGAACCATTCTTACCTACGCATCAAAACCACAACGATTTTTCGTCAAGTCTGTTGTTTTAACCTTCAACAAGGACCGACCGAAGTCAAACTCGATTCAACTAAAGTTGGAGAAACAGACACCCGCTAGCCACATGTGTGTGAAGCACGTCGGTAGAACTAGTCTCATGAATGCAGTCATGTAATGTCGGTCCGGGCTGCTTCATCCAACAATACCATCAAATCAAAGTAAGACATTGCTGGTAAGCAGTATGACTATTATCGCCCACAACTCTTTGTGTTCTACTCGTTCATATAACATCTACGCATAGACCTGGCTTGGATGCCACTGTTGGGGAACGCAGTATTTCAAAAAAATTCCTACGATCATGCAAGATCTATCTAGGAGATGCATAGCAACGAGAGGGGAAAGTGTGTCCACGTACCCTTGTAGACCGAAAGCGGAAGCGTTTAGTAACGCGGTTGATGTAGTTGAACGTCTTCGCGATCCAACCGATCCTAGCACCGAACGTGCGGCACCTCCGCGTTCAGCACACGTTCAGCTCGATGACGTCCCTTGATCTCTTGATCTAGTTGAGGACGAGGGAGAGTTCCTCAACACGACGGCGTGGCTACGGTGATGATGAAGTTACCGGCGTAGGGCTTCACCTAAGCACTACGACGATATGACCGAGGTGTGTAACTGTGGAGGGGGGCACCGCACACGGCTAAGAGAAGACTTGTTGTGTCTTTGGGGTGCCCCCCTCCCATGTATATAAAGGGGGGAGGAGAGGTGGCCGGCCCAAGGGGGGCGCACGCCATGGGGAGTCCAACTAGGATTCCCAATCCTAATTGGAGTCCCCTTCCTTTCCAAGAGAGGGGGAGAGAGGGAAGGAGGAGAGGGGACAAGGAAAGAGGGGGCGCAGTGCAATTCGGACTGGCCATGGGGGGGGCTCCCTTGTGGCCCTTCTCTCCTTTCCACTAAGACCCATGAACTTCCGGGGGGGTTCCGGTAACCCCCGGTACTCCAAAACTTATCCAAAATGACCCGAACCATACCGGTGTCTGAATGTTACCTTCCAATATATGAATCTTTACCTCTCAACCATTTCGAGACTCCTTGTCATGTCCGTGGTCTCATCCGGGACTCCGAACAATCTTGGGTCATGAAATCACATAACTCATAATACAAATCGTCATCGAACGTTAAGCGTGAGGACCCTACGGGTTCGAGAAATATGTAGACATGAGCGAGACACATCTCCGGTCAATAACCAATAGCAGAACCTGGATGCTCATATTGGCTACTACATATTCTACGAAGATCTTTATCGATCAAAACCGCATAACAACATATGTTGTTCCCTTTGTCATCGATATGTTACTTGCCCGAGATTCGATCGTCAGTATCATCATACTAGTTCAATCTCGTTACCGGCAAGTCTTTTTACTCGTTCCGTAATGCATCATCCCGTGTCTAACTCATTAGACACATTGCTTGAAAGGCTCATAGTGATGTGCATTACCGAGAGGGCCCAGAGATACCTCTCCGATACATGGAGTGACAAATCCTAATCTCGATCTATGCCAACTCAATAAACACCATCCGAGACACCGGTAGAGCATCTTTATAATCATCCAGTTACATTGTGACGTTTGATAGCACACAAGGTGTTCCTCCGGTATTCGGGAGTTGCATAATCTCATAGTCAGAGGAACATGTATAAGTCATGAAGAAAGCAATAGCAATAAAATGAAACGATCAATACGCTAAGCTAACAGATGGGTCTTGTCCATTACATCATTTTATAATGATGTGATCCTATTCATCAAATGACAACACATGTCTATGGTTAGAAAACATAACCATCTTTGATTACCGAGCTAGTCAAGTAGAGGCATACTAGGGACACTCTGTTTGTCTATGTATTCACACATGTACTAAGTTTCCGGTTAATACAATTCTAGCATGAATAATAAACATTTATCATGATATAAGGAAATATAAATAATAACTTTATTATTGCCTCTAGGGCATATTTCCTTCAGTTTCATGGTCCCCTGCTTGCCTAATTCTCACTCAGCATATATAAGTATTCATTGGACTTGCTGTGATGTGCTAGTATGTTGCAATGCAATCATGCTACCTCCCCTATGTCTGGTGCCTTGCTTCCTTCCGATGATGCTATAAAGTATCGCATTATTGTTGGTGGTTTTGCAGTACTTGACTATCACACGGCCGAACATCTCTTATGCGGTCAACCATGTGTGCCAATATCTTCATGCTCCTCGGACTTCACACTGGTCAGCTGTGAAGCGTATACCGCGTTACATCTCTCATAATGTCTCCTATTTTTTGCATCTTTGGTCTACCTCTTCGAGTGCTCCCTTGGCGTTCTTTGATGCAGATTGGGCTGGGAGCCTGGATGACCGACGATCAACGAGGGGCTATGCTATCTTCTTTGGTCGCAACTTGATCGCCTGGAGTGCGCGCAAGCAGGCCATAGTATCTCGGAGTAGCACTGCAACAGAGTACAAGATGGTTGCCAATGCCACAGCTGAGCTTATTTGGGTATAGTCTCTGTTGAGAGAGTTGGGAGTCTCTCAAGAGCAGCCACCGGTTCTTTGGTGTGATAATATTGGTGCGACGTATCATTCATCTAATCCAGTTTTTCATGCTCGTACCAAGCACATCGAGGTTGACTATTATTTTATAAGGGAACGTGTTGCACAGAAACTTCTTCATGTAAAGTTCACGAAGCCACTTCCACAACCGGAGTTTGAAAGTTGTTGGCACAATTTTAACTTACATCGTACTTCACGCCACAGTTAAGATTGAGCAAGGGTGTTAGATAATAGCTAGCTAATCACACCATAGTGGGCACAATTTATACATAGTTTATACATAGCCAGATAATAGCCAGCTTTGTTGCCATCAGGAAAGCCAGTAAAGCTATAGCCAGCTAATCACACCACAGTGACAGAACAGAAAAACTGTGATGTGACTAACTGGTTGTAGGCACAATTTATACATAGTTTCTATGTATACCCATGTATCTTGTATTTGTACACCACAGTGTAAGCTTATATATACTCTCTCCATTTCATAATATAGTGCTTCCTCTATCTCCGTGCTTCAATTTTGACCGTAATTTTAACTACCAAGACCGATTGCGGCGGGAGCAAAAGTTATATCAATGAATTCGTATTCGAAAGAAGTTTTTAATTATGTAACTTTTTCTCCCGCTGCAGTAGGTCTCGTTCGTTAAATTTATGGTCAAAGTTTGACCTCGGGAAGCGCGGGCGCTCTATATTTTGGAACGGAGAGAATATGAGGGTGTTTGGATACTCTCTAGTCATGTGACTAGTAGTAGTCAGACTAAAAGTTTTTAGTCAGGCCCTATTTGGAAGGTGACTACTACTAGTCAGTATTAAATGTTTCAGTATTAAAATTTTCTCTCTCCCTTCCATTTATCTCTCTTCTCTCCCTTGTGCCCGCAACAGGATGGGCCCGCCAATTAATTAGAGGAGAGACTTTAAGTCACTTTTAGTTGGGGGTGGGGTGACTAGGGACTACACTAGTTTTAGTCACCCATTAGTCAGGGGTGTTTGAAGGTTTACTGACTAAAAGTGACTACTACTAGTCTCTAGTCTCTAGTCACTAGTGATCCAAACACCCTCTATATGAGATAGTCACACCCATATTGGGTGTCGTGCAGTTTCCCAAACATATCTTTTACATCGGCCATGCCCTGTCCTGCGCAAAGTAGTTTCGTGAGTTTTATATGGGCTCTTCATGCTTCTCAAGCTCTTTCCGCTCAGCCAAGAAACATGCAGACTGGAACACACGGAATGCGTGGGGACTGGGCACAAGGCGTTATTCCACTCTGTCAGATTCGGCCGGCTTCGCGCTACGTTTCTTCGCTAAGAAATCGGGCGCCTTTTCTCGTGGGGCGGCGCGACAAATGGTACAAAGTAGACGAAAGTATGAACTGGGAGCACGGCACATAGTAGATTCGCAACCTGAAAGCTGGTCAGGGCGCATCAGCCTCCTGAACCTGCAAGGCCGCAACATTCTGATCTGGAACAACTCGGAAGAACGTGAAGAAAAGGTACAGTAAAAAGAAGATGCACTTCCAGGTATTCAACCTCCCCGAATCAATCAGAGCAGGAACGGAATTTGTTCTCTTTTTTTACAGCCACATAAGTATATCATATGCATTGCGCATCGACGCACGGGATCGATGCTTTTGTTGCCATCAGGAAAGCCAGTAAAGCTATAGCCAGCTAATCACACCACAGTGACAGAACAGAAAAATAGAAATGGTGGTGGAGAGGAGCCTTTTTTCTTTTCTTTTCTATGCCGAGTCATGATGTAATATTGGATTGATTAACACAACATATGGTGCGACCACAGTCACAGCAGACCGAGCAGAGACGAGCGCTTTGGCGTCGGCATGTGGCTAGCGGCAGACGATGCAGAGGACGACGGCGATGATGAGGATCAGGATGAGGAGCGGCAGGGATATGATGAGCACGAACTCCATCCGCCCCTTGCCTGCAGACAGAATAATCGAAAATTTAATCTTTCATTCTTGGTTTTTTACGTCGAGAAACAGAAAAGTGCTACTCTGAAGTCTCAGCTCTCAAGAGGGGTAGAAAGCAAAGCAATATCAAAATGCTATGCCATTGCCTTTTCAGTCTATCTCTCCCTGAAGGCCTGAACTGCTGTTCAACGGCCGCCTGTGGATCTAATGCTCCAACAGTGGGTCAGACCCTCTAATCGTGCAGAAAGATTCAAACGGGAATGAGTTACTCCCTCCGATCCAAAATAAACATCGTGGTTTTAGTTCAAATTTGAAAGAACTTGTAATTCATATTTCCTGAGCCGCACCAAATCTTGTAAGGATTGCTTGCAACTTGTCAAGCATCCGCCTCGATCTTGGCTTGTTCGAGGCTTGGATGCTCAGCAAAGGCAAAGCCAGCCCCTTAATTATTACCAAAGGTGGGGGGATGGGGATCTAATTCCCTTGAATGACCACATCAATTAGACAATTATCAGTGAAACGATGGATTCGATTCCTCGTTGGCGTGCCGTCCTTTCGCACGGGTCAAACCTGGCTAAATAAAGCTCTCTACAACAGAAGATTGTAGGTGATGTAGGTGGTGGACTATAGGTTCCTGATCCATTATAATTGGTGAAACTCCCTCGGATTTGACTGAATTAGAACAACTGCTAGTGCTACTCAATCCTAAGCAGCAGCTGGGTGGTCTAATTCGAGCTAAATAATTAGTACTTGTACTCGTTATTCAAAAGCTGCAGAGCAGTACCGACTGGATCACTCTTGGAGCCAGTCAACAGAGGGGTCACCCGTGCGTGAGTCCTGGAGCTCACTGAGGAATAAATCCAAAAACAAAAAACAAGATTTGACAGGGACAAGATGAGAATTAATTGTCTAGCACAGTACCTGCCCAATCGAGCTGCTGATCTTGCTGCTGCTCCTGGCCTCCTTCCTTGATCCGTCGGAGACGAGAGGCTTGGGAGGGAGGCGGAGGGGAGGAGCGGAGCAGTGGAGCTTGGCGGCGATGGGGCAAGTGGTGTTGGTGCCGGTGCGTGGGCTAAAATAATCGCTAATCAGGCAGAGAAGAGTGGAGTGGAGAAGAAAGGAAGAAAGTAGAAGCGGAAAAACGCGTGACGTGTGGCTCGCGAGTGTGAACCGAGGACCCCGGAGCCACGCCCGGGCCCAGGTGTCAGGGAGACGTCTGCGTCCGGTGGACGGTGCGCCACGTGCGTGCGTCTGGTTGGACGGACAACCAGGGGTGAGCGCAAACGAAAGACAGACGCGGCGATCACACTCTGCCGAAAGAAGCGTGGCCAATATCTGAAGAATTCTTCAGGAGCTTCCTTTTTTTGCGACAAAGTCAAGAGCTTACATTACACGGCAGTATGCACTGTACTGACACCCGCACACACACGAACAGACACATGGATCAATCAATACTCAATAGTACATTTCATGTCGAGAAGCTAGTAGGAGAAAAGGGGATAGCGATCACACCGAGCAAGAGCTGCAGACAAAATACACGATGACAGTATGAGACAGACGCAGCAACAACACTACTACTACGAGGCTACATGATACGCAACATCCGGCGAGGCGAGCTGGCTGGCTGGTTAACGGCAGACGATGCAAAGGATGATGGCGATGATCACCACCAGCGCCACGAGGGGCAGCGAGATTATCAGTACCATCTGCATCTTGCCGGCTGCTGGTGCTCTGACGCGCGACCTGCAAAACGAGGAGGGAAAGAAAACATCTCACTGACGAGTGACGAACATGTAGCCCCGAACTACTGTCAAAGATATAGTATATGAGCTCTGCCTGGTGGGTAAACAACCGTATATATCAGCGTACGTACCTGAAGGCTGAAGCTGTGGCTCCTCCTGCTGCTCTGCTCAAGATATCTCTCCCAGCTGATGGCGAGAAGCTTAAGCACGAGGATGAGGCAGGCAGAGCGAAGCAAACGGAGGGGGTTAAATGGAGGGATTATGGAAGGGAGGGGAGGGGAGGGGCGGGGAAAGCCAAGGAATCAATCCGGGAGAATGGTTTGCGCTGGAAGTATCGTCGGTTAAGTACCCCCCGTCCAAGGAGAATCAAGTAAGGCGACGCGTGCCACCAGCAGCTATTAAGCTTTCCGTCTTTTCATCATTCCCATGTCGGCAGGCATGCTTGTTTCAACCGGAAGCATCCAGGCATGCCATGCACGCCCGGCGTGATCCACCCGTCCAGTTGCTTTTTCCTTTAACTAGCAAAATAGCCCGCAACAGAAGAAAAAAAACTGTTGGATTATGGATGGGTATAGATCTATATAAGACATTAATTCCTGATTAATCTTGAGGCTCATGTATGAGATGGCAGGTGATGGGAAGTTTAGTCCCACCTTGCTAGTTGAGGAGAGCCGAGACCTCTTTATGAAGGAAAAACTTTGTTTTTGCCACTCTAGTTTTTGCCAACTTTGATTATGCAGCTCTAGAATTTGGCATCTCACTTTTGCCACTCTTAACTTTTGATAATATATCACTTTTGCCATTCCATGACAAAAATGATAATTTTTCATTTCACTTTTGCAACTCTTAGCTTTTGCCGCGGGTTGCGGGAATGAGCCGAGCCGTGCACGATGTGTCTTTGTTTTCTTCTTACCAGGTCGCACGAAATTGTTCCGTCCTGATGGGGAATGGCACACATGCTTCTGTTCATGGTGTTGGCATGGTAGATCTGAAGTCTACTTCGAGAAAGATCATGTAACAGATGAACGTGCAACATGTCCCCGCCATAAAGAAGAATCTCATTAGTGGCTTCCTTCTATGTAAAAAAGGGTTTAAGTTAGTATTTGAGTCTAACAAAGTAGTCGTATCTCGGTATGGACTATTTGTTGGAAAAGTATATGATTGTGGTGGTTTGTTTCGCCTTTCCCGAGAGGATTTCTGCAATAAAATCGTGAACCAAATTCATTCTGATGTGAACGAATCTAAGGTTTGGCATTCACGTCTTTGTCACATAAATTTCGGTTGTATGACGCGGCTAGCTAAGATGGACTTAATTCCGAGTTTCATTTTAGCCAAAGGCTCTAAGTGCCATGCGTGTGTGCAAGCTAAGCAACCTCATAAGCCTCACAAGCTTGCGAAGGAGAGACACCTAGCACAATTAGAGCTCATACATTCAGATCTCTGTGAGATGAATGGTGTGTTGACTAAAGGTGGAAAGAAATACTTCATGACTCTGATTGATGATTCCACTAGATTCTGCTATGTGTATTTGTTAAATACTAAGGATGAGGCTCTACACTACTTTAAAGTCTATAAGGCTGAAGTTGAGAACCAACTTGAGACGAAAATAAAATGAGTCCGGTCTGATCATGGTGGAGAGTACTTTTCTAAAGAGTTTGATTTATTCTGTGCGGAACATGGTATTATTCATGAGAGGACACCTCCCTACTCACCCCAATCATACGGGATTGCTGAATGGAAAAACCGTACTCTAACTGATTTGGTTAACGCCATGTTAGATACAACGGGTTTATCCAAGGCATGGTGGGGGGAGGCTGTATTGACATCGTGTCATGTCCTGAATAAAGTTCCCACAAAGGATAATGAGACTACTCCTTATGAGCAATGGAAAAAGAAAAGAACTACACTCTCTTACTTGCGAACTTGGGGTTGTTTGGCGAAAGTCAACGTGCTGATAACAAAAAAGCGCAAGTTGAGACCAAAGACCGTGGACTGCGTTTTTCTTGGCTATGCCAAGCATAGCGTTGGCTATAGATTTCTAGTAGTGAAATCTGATGTACACGACTTGAAGGTCGATACGATCATGGAGTCTAGGGATGCTACATGCTTTGAGGATATTTTCCCCATGAGAGATATGCAAAGCACTTCTAGACTGGAATCTGCTGAGACTCCTGAACCTGCCATTCCAATGAAATACTATGAACATAAAAGTGATGAGAGTTCCACGGCGGATGACGAGGAAGCTTCTGTTAGGAGCAAGAGATAGAGGATTGCAAAGTCCTTTGGTGATGATTTCCTCGTGTACCTCGTGGATGATGACACTCCGAGTTCCATTTCAGAAGCCAATGCATCCTCGGATGCTGACTAATGGAAGGATGCGGTCCGTAGCGAGATGGATTCCATCTTGGCTAATGGGACATGGGAAATCACTGATCGTCCTTGTGGTTGTAAACCATTGGGATGTAAGTGGGTGTTCAAGAAGAAGCTTAGGCCTGATGGTACTGTTGATAAGTACAAGGCGAGGCTTGTGGCCAAGGGTTATACCCAGAAAAAAGAAGAAGATTTCTTCGTCACTTATTCACTTGTGGCTAGAATGACAACCATTCGAGTGTTACTCGCTTTGGCTGGCTCGCATGGTCTTCTCGTCCATCAGATGGACGTTAAGACGGCTTTCCTTAGCGGAGAGCTAGACGAGGAAATTTACATGCAACAGCCAGATGGATTTACAGTAAATGGTCAGGAAAGAAAGGTGTGCAAGCTAGTGAAATATTTGTATGGCCTGAAACAAGTGCCTAAGCAATGGCATGAGAAGTTCAACACTACTCTGACATCTGCTGGCTTTGTTGTGAATGAAGCTGGCAAATGTGTATACTATCGCTATGGTGGGCACGAAGGAGTTATACTATGTCTATATGTCGATGACATACTAATATTTGGGACCCACCTCAAAGTCATTCAGGAGGTCAAGGCCTTTCTATCTCATAACTTTGAGATGAAAGACCTGGGTGTGGCTGATGTTATCTTGAATATCAAGCTACTGAGAAATTCTGAGGGTGAAATTACGCTTTTGCAATCCCACTATGTTGACAAGATTTTGAGCCGGTTTGGATATTCAGACTGCAAACCTTCTGCAACACCATATTATTCTAGTGTGCGGATTCGAAATTTCGAAGGCATGGCCGTAGATCAATTGAGATACTCTCAAGTGGTTGGTTCACTGATGTACCTAGCATGTGCTGCTCGTCCTGACATCTTATTTGCTGTGTGCAAACTAAGACGGTTTGTTTCCAGTCCGGGAGATGTGCATTGGCATGCTGTTGAGCGAGTGATGCGTTACTTGCAAGGTACTACGAACTATGGAATTCACTATTCTGGGTACCCGACGGTACTTGAGGGGTATAGTGATTCGAATTGGATATCTGATGCTGATGACATGAAAGCCACAAGTGGACATGGCTTCACACTTGGTGGTGGTGCTGTTTCCTGAAAGTCTTACAAGCAGACGATCTTAACCAGCTCGACTATGGAAGCAGAACTCACAGCATTGGACACATCATGCGTCGAAGCAGAATGGCTTCGAGAGCTTTTGATGGATTTGCCGGTGGTTGACAAACCAATGCCGACTGTCCTTATGAATTGTGACAATCAAACGATGATTGCCAAGGCTAAGACTTCAAAGGACAACATGAAATCCACAAAGCACATAAGAAGAAGATTGAAATCTGTCAGAAAATCAAGAAACTCTGGGGTAATAGCGTTGGATTATATCCAGATGGCTAAGAATCTGGAAGACCCTTTTACGAAAGGGCTATCACAGATTGTTATAGAAAATGCATCGAGGGAGATGGGTATGAGACCCACGTAAGTTGCCATGGGGGTAACACAACCTATGCGATCGGAGATCCCATGAATTATGACCTGGGAAAAAAATCCAGCGGTCAACTGAGGAGAGTATCCTTAATAAACCCACTCTGTTGGAGATGCAATAATACTCTCAATTCTGTAAGGCAGGCTGACTTTTATCTTAATGTGTTCCAAATCTTATGTAAGCAAGATGCTAACCTACAGAGCATTCTTTTGAAGAACACACCTATGTGAGCCCGATTGTTGGTCACGGTCTATGAGATTGGGTAATCTCTAGTAAGCTGATGAGAAGGTACGGAGTATGACTAATAAGCTCCACCCGTGGGGTTTAGCCTTCGGCAGCCACATATCAGCTGACAATAGGCGAAACTTCTGCACGCCAAACTGACAATTCAAGGCATAGTTCATTGTTCAGTTGTGAAGAAGTCGAATGCTGTTGCCCTAGGTGGAAGTTCAACTTAACAGTCTCCACTGAAAATTCTGGTATATCAAACATTGTTTGGAATAGTTGACAAACTTATGTGCCTCGAGATCTGATGGGGGATTGTTGGATTATGGATGGGCTTAGGCCCATATAAGACACTAATCCCTGGTTAATCTTGAGGCCCATGTATGAGATGGCAGGTGGTGGGAAGTTTAGTCCTGTAAGTGCATCTAGTGCCACCCCTAGTTGGTTTTGGAGTATTGACGATAAACCTAGTTGAGGGACTAATGTGTTTGTGAGAATTGCAGGATAACACAGGTAGAAGTCCCTCATTGATTCGGTTTTACTACCAGAGATGACCCCTAAAAATGTATGAAGACATTGAAGTCAAAGGTGGTATATGAAGATATTCACATATAAGACACTATATGAAGCCTATGGAGCTCGAAGACTTAGATCTTTCGTAGTTCTTTTTCTTTTGTGTTGAGTCATAGGAACCACCGTACTGTTAAGTGGGGTCCAAGAGAACCAGTCAGAATGACTGAAGTGATGCCTAAACCAAAAACCTATGTCTTCGAGTGAAGACCATGAGAGCGAATCTTGTCCAGAGTCGGACAAGTCAGCTTTGCTTGTAGCCCAAGTAAAGTTGCCGTGTGAGTTTGAAATCTGACCGTTGGAACACGTGTCAGTTCCTTAGTGACCCAGGGTCATTTCCGGACAAATCAGGTCGGGTTGCCAAGTGGCTATAAATAGCCCACCCCCTACAACCATAAACGGTTGGCTGCTCAGATTGAAAGTACGGCTTTTGTCGTTTGAGAGCAACCCACCTCGAAGCCTTTGAGAGAGAATTCCTTGCGAGGATAAAGCCCTAACCACCAGAGCCAGAGAGAATTGGGCATCACTTAAGTCTTCTTGTCTGTGTGATCTGAAGACTTATTACACTTGAGGACTGTGCATCCTCCAGCCGGTTAGGCGTCGCGTTCTGAGCATCCAAGAGACATTGTGGATTGCCGGTGAACGAAGTCTGTGAAGGTTTGGGAGTCTACCTTGAAGACTTACCAGAGTGATTGGGCGAGGTCTATGTGACCTTAGCTCAAGGAGAATACGGTGAGGACTGGGTGTCCGGGACTGTGTGTCCTAAGGTTTAAATACCTAGCCGCTCCAACCAGACGTACAGTTGTCACAGCAACTGGAACTGGTCCAACAAATCATTGTCTTCAACGAGTCACTGGTTTCATCTTCACTTCACTTTACTTACTGTTACTCCTTGTGAAGTCATTGTATGTTTGCACTATCATTTGTCTTCACTGAGTGACTGCGTGTTCTGTTTGGCTTCACAATATCTTCCTACCTGATCCTTACTACCTAGCTGCTATTAGTCTTTGTGCTTTCACTTCATTGAATACTTGACTATGGTTTGCCTAGTGTAGTCTACCTTCCGCTGCATGGTAATAGGTTTAATTTTATCGTTTGTCTTCAAAACTTCTTTTGAAGACTTTCATAAAAATCGCCTATTCACCCCCCTCTAGTCGATATAACGCACTTTCAATTGGTATCAGAGCAAGGTGCTCCCTTGTTCTGTGTGATTCGGTTTAATCACCTGGAGTTTTAGCTATGTCGACTGCAGGGATAATTAAAGTCTCCGCTGCGTGCCCCGTCTTCGATGGAACTGAATATCCCTACTGGAAGAATAAGATGCGCATGCATCTTGAAGCCATTGACGTCGACCTATGGTATGTCGTCGAGAACGGCGTTCCCAAGGCTGGAGAAGGTGTCACTGCTGCTGATGTCAAGAAATTCGTTCAACTGGACTCTACTGCCAAGAATATCATCTGTGGTCATCTGACCAAAGGACAGTATGGCCGTGTGAGTGCTTTGAAGACATCCAAGCTGGTCTGGGACTGGCTCTCCAAGGTCAATGAAGGCATCTCAACCCAGAGAGATCAGAGAATCAGTGTCCTTCGCAACCTCTTCAACCGCTTCAAGCGAAATGACAATGAGAATGTCCAGCACACATTTGACCGACTCACTGACATCACAAATGAGCTTCAAGCCCTCGGCGCCACTGAGATCACCAAACATGAAGTCGTCAAGACGCTGCTGAGATCACTTGATAGTTCGTTTGACATCCTGGCCCTGATGATTCAAGAACGTCCTGATTTCAAGACACTCGATCCGTCTGACATACTTGAGAGGCTCAACACACATGAGTTTCAGCTTTCTGAGAAAAGAGATATCTACGGTCCAAACTATGGGCGAACTCGTGCCTTGAAGGCAAAAGCTGTCTCCTCATCTGAAGAAGAATCTGACAGCAGTTCTGATGATCCTGAAGACATTGGAAGGGAACTTGCTATGCTTGTCAAGAAGTTCCAAAAATTCACCAAGAAGAAAGGCTTCAGAAAGTCTTCCCGATCAAGCTCAAGGAATGATGAAGCTCTGCTCATGACTACAAGAAGAAAACATGTCACAAGTGCAAGAAACTGGCCACTTCATCTCTGAGTGTCCACAGTGGGACAATGAGAACAAAAAAGAAGAAGAAGAGCAAGGAATATGACTCTGACGACAAGAAGAAGAAAAATACTCAAAGTCTTCTTCCAAGTCTTCCTCAAAGTCTTCATCACACAAGAAGAGCTCATCTGGCAAGGCACGTGCGTTTGTTGGCAAGGAAATGGATTCAGAGGAGGAGTCTGCTTCTGAGGAGGCGGAGGTGGAGTCTGAGGAGGAATCCGACTCAGGCGTCGCAAGTCTGGCTACAGCATACGTTGCCAAGTCCATCTTCAACACTGAAGACAATGACTTCATCACCGACACCGATGCAAATGACAAGGACTACTCCGCTTCTACCTACTGCTTCATGGCACGCGGTGCCAAGGTAAACACACGCACTACTCACTATCAAACATCTAGTGACGATGACTCTGATTGTGGTTCAAACCTAGCTACAAAACACTTGCTAAAATTGCAACTGACAACAGAAAGCTATGGAACATATTCAAAAACTGTTAGACAGAAGCGATGATCTGTTAGTGCTAAAATGACTCGATCTGAATCCTTAATTGAAGAACATAAAAAATCTTCACGTTAAGTTATCAGGAACTTGAAAGTCGTCAAAAACTCTCTCAACAACTCATGAAAAAGCTTTCCTATGATATCTTCAAGGAAGCAAGATCTTGAGAAATTGAGAGCGGTTCATGAAGAATCTTTCAAACGGAAAACGAGTCACTTCGCGCCAAACAGATCTGTCCCGCTCAGGAAGGATTTGAACCACCATGTCTTAAATGCATTGAGCGTGATAATGTTACTTCTGTTGCTGAATGTTCTACTGCTACTGCTATTGCAATATCTTCAACTGTTTATGTGGTAACTAACCCCTCTGCTGAGGATACCACCGCTATTGCTGATGAGAATGCTAGTTGAAGACATTGCTTGAAACAGGGATGTACAAAAGTCTTAAAGGGCATCAGACGCTATGTGATGTCCTGAAAAAGAAGATTCTGAACCGAAACCCTAGGAAAGAGGGTGTAGAGTTCGTAAGGAAAATGAATGCAGATGGCTCTTACTGGAATCCTGAGCAGTACCCCAAGACCATGTGGGTTGCTGCAAAGGAACCTTCAGCAGATCCATCCAATCTATCTGGCTTCACTTGTGCTAACCCCATTATCATTGATGAATCCTTTGATGCAAACTATATACTGTTTAAGAATCAGAATGGTGAAGTATTTGCCAGGTACATTGGTACTAACTGCAGGAATGGACCGCCTATGAAGAAGATCTGGGTTCCGAAAAGGTGTCTGGAGAGTCTTCCTGTGAATGTCATCATGACACCTCACGTGAAGAAGACAAACCTCAGACCAAAGGCTTCATACGGTCCAAAGGCTTCATACAGACAGAGGACTCACCTGAGTCGCACTAACGCAAACGTTTTGCAGGGAAACCACACTCAGGCATATGAATATGAGAGCGTTTCATCAAACCGCCATGTTCATAAGACCAAGAACTTCTGCTTATTTCTTATGAAGTACTTATTGTCCGCTGCAAGACTGTTTGCTAGGCTCAAAGCAAAATTCTCTCAGATGTTGCACTTAGACTTATGCTTCTAAAGCCACCCTTGAAGATGTGGGTGGCTAAGAAAGCTAACTCTCTTTTGCAGGGAAAGGTCAGCAGAAAAACCAAAATCGTCCTGACGCTATTGCTGGGGACCTTAAACATCTTGAGGGCGCAAGATCAAATGCCCAAAATGGGTCTTACTATGTACTGTCTCCTGAATTCGCTGCTACTCCCTATGTCCTAATCTGGATCTAAGCTTTCATAACCCATTTGTTCGCCAAATGTTTTTGCTTCACAATGCTCTTGGTGAAGCCTATCCCCCTAACTGCACTGTAGGGTATGACACCAACGTCTTCAGATTGGATTATTGATAGTGGGTGTACAAATCACATGACTGGCAAAAGAAGTCTTCTTATGGACTCAACCTTACGTCCATCCGACAAGAGCCACATCACATTTGCTGACACTGGTAAAAGTAAGGTATTGGGTCTAGGTAGAGTTGCAATCTCAAGGGATCAACACATGGATAAAGTCATGCTTGTTGAATCCCTTGGCTTCAACTTAATGTCTGTCTCAATGCTTTGCGATTTGAACATGATCGTAATGTTTGGAAAATATCGTTGCCTTGTACTAATGGAATCTGACAAGTCTCTAGTGTTTGAAGGGTATCGAAAAGATGATTTGTACGTGGTAGATTTCTCAGCAGGACCACAGCTTGCCGTATGTCTTCTAGCAAAAGCTTCAGAATGCTGGCTCTGGCATCGGAGGCTTGGGCATGCTGGCATGAGGAACCTCCACACCCTTGCAAAGAAGAAGCATGTCATAGGCATCAAGGGCGTCAAGTTCAAGAAAGATCACTTATGCGGTGGCTGTGAGGCAGGAAAGATGACGAGGGCCAAACATCCCTCGAAGACAATCATGACCACTACTCGACCCTTCGAACTGCTTCACATGGATCTTTTCGGTCCCACTCAATACTCAACTCTTACTACTACTGCTTGTCTCTATGGCTGTTATTGTTGATGATTATTCTAGATATACTTGGGTGCACATAATCCTTTACAAGACTGAAGTGCAGGATGTCTTCAGACGCTTCGCCAATCGAGCTATGAACAATTTGGCGCCAAGATAAAGCACATCAGAAGTGACAATGGCACTGAATTCAAGAACCTGGCCTTGATACATATCTTGATACCTTGGGCATCACACATGAATTCTCAGCCCCGTACACGCCACAGCAGAATGGCGTCGTCGAACGCAAGAACAGAACACTAATTGAGATGGCCAGAACGATGCTAGATGAATACAAGACCCCAAGAAAATTCTGGCCCGAAGCCATTGATACTGCATGCCATACAATCAATCGTGTTTATCTTCACAAGCTACTGAACAAGACATCTTATGAGCTCCTTACTGGCAAGAAGCCAAATGTCAGTTACTTCAGAGTATTTGGCGCAGGTGCTGGATCAAGGACCCACATCACACCTCAAAGTTTGCACCAAAAGCACATGAGGGTTTTTATGCTTGGATATGGAAAGGATTCGCACTCCTACAGAGTCTTCAATCTCTTTCATTACAAAGTGGTTGAAACAGTGGATGTGCGGTTCGATGAGACCAACGGTTCACAAAGAGAGCAGCTGCCAAATGTGCTAGATGAAGTTCCATCCAGTGAATTAATCAAGCTAATGGGAACTGGAGAAATTATACCTTTTGAATCTCATCCCGAAGAAGAACTTATCATTTCAGCACCTGATCAACATGAAGACAATGCTCAGCCTAAAGACACTTCAACAACATCACAACTTGTTCACGTGTCGCAGTAGTAAAGTGGCACTTGCTTCAGATGAATGCCATAGTCCTTGAGAGTTTCTTCATCCACAGAAGCTGAGCGCAGCAAGATCCAGCAGCAATGTATTCAGATTCAGCAGTGGAGAGAGATACACAGTTCTGCTTCTTTGAAGACCAACATACAAGTGATCGTCCCAGAAAGTGACATGTGCCTGATGTAGACTTGCGATCAACTTTGTCACCAGCATAATCAGCATCCGAGAATCCAACCAGATCAAACTCTGAGCCCTTTGGATACCATAATCCTAGAGTTGGGGTGTGAGCCAAATATCGAAGAATTCGCTTCACAGCTAAGTGATGCGACTCCTTTGGTGCCGCTTGAAATCGAGCACACATGCAAACACTAAGCATAATATCTGGCCTAGATGCACATAGATAAAGTAAAGAACCAATCATGGAGCGGTATACCTTTTGATCGAACTCTTTACCATTGTCGTCAGGACCCAGATGATGTTTGGCTGGCATTGGTGTTGTGAAGCCTTTGCAGTCTTGCATACCGAACTTCTTCAGGCAATCTTTGAGATACTTCTCTTGAGATATGAAGATGCCATTGCGTTGTTGTCGTATTTGAAGACCAAGGAAGAACTTCAGCTCCCCCATCATGGACATCTGATATTGCTCTTGCATCATATATCCAAACTCTTCACTGTACTTCTGATTGGTGCAGCCGAAGATAATGTCATCCACATATATTTGGCACACAAACAGTTCACCATCATATGTCTTCGTGAAAAGAGTGGGATCCAGGGAACCAGGTATGAAGCCTTTGCTCTTCAGGAAGTATTTGAGTGTGTCATACCAGGCCCTAGGGGCTTGTTTGAGGCCATACAGTGCCTTGTTGAGCTTGTATACCATGTCAGGATGTTTTGGATTTTCAAAGCCAGGCGGTTGTGCAACATACACTTCTTCTTCAATCTTGCCATTGAGAAAGGCACTCTTCACATCCATTTGATATAGAAGTATGTTATGATGATTTGCATAGGCCAGCAGTATGCGTATGGCTTCAAGTCTAGCCACAGGAGCAAATGTTTCATCGAAGTCAATGCCTTCCACTTGAGTATATCCTTGAGCAACGAGACGAGCTTTGTTTCTGACAACTTGACCATGCTCATCTTGCTTGTTGCGGTATATCCATTTGGTGCCTATTATATTGTGCTTCCGTGGATCAGGACGCTTAACCAGTTCCCATACATTATTCAGCTCAAACTGTTGAAGCTCTTCTTGCATAGCTTGAATCCATAAGGTTCCATGAAGGCTTCTTCAACTTTCTTGGGTTCTGATATTGAGACGAATGCGAAGTGCCCACAGAAATTTGCTAGCTGAGTTGCCCTTGAACGAGTGAGTGGACCAGGTGCATTGATGCTATCAATTATTCTTCAATCTGCACTTCATTGGCAACACGAGGATGGTACAGGGCAGAGTTTGATCTGGTTGGATTCTCGGATGCTGATTATGCTGGTGACAAGGTGGATCGCAAGTCTACATCAGGCACATGTCATATTCTGGGACGATCACTTGTATGTTGGTCTTCAAAGAAGCAGAACTGTGTATCTCTCTCCACTGCTGAATCTGAATACATTGCTGCTGGATCTTGCTGCGCTCAGCTTCTGTGGATGAAGCAAACACTCAAAGACTATGGCATTCATCTGAAGCAAGTGCCACTCTACTGTGACAATGAAAGCGCCATCAAGATCGCCAACAACCCAGTTCAGCACTCGAAGACAAAGCACATTGAAATTCGTCATCACTTTCTCAGAGATCATGTTGTGAAGGAAGATATTGATATCATACACGTCAACACTAAAGAGCAATTGGCAGATATCTTCACCAAGCCCTTGGATGAGAAGAGATTTTGCAAGTTACAGTGTGAGCTAAATATCTTGGAATCCTCAAATGTCCTGTGATCAAGCACACATCCTAACACTTATGCATATTGATGACTTAGATGTGCAACACACGAAGTAAAATATATCTTCAATCAATGAAGACATACATTCTAAGTGTGAATACATTAATGTGGAATTTGACTTCGGAGCGCCACGATAATTGTGCGCCGTGTCTGGGTCTAATACTTCCTATACGGTGGGTAACGCCACCACCAAATTCTTCTGTTTGAAGTGTTTTACCCATGGCGTTACACTTGCTATGTCTTCACATTTTGTTTGTCTCCATTCTCAACTTGTCTTCATGATTATCTTCACTATGTTGGTTTGATTGTCTTTCTCACATATATATACATATACTAGTATTCTGTCCTCTACAGCATTCACTTATAGCTATGTCTTCTTGTTGAATCTTTTGAACTAAGTGAATGTGATCGGACCCTAACCTCTCTATGCTTTCTATCTCAAACTCTATCTCTCCAAATCATATGCATTCTCTTGAAACCGTCGAAGGTCTTCTCTGTGTCCTTGTCAGCAGAAGATATAGAGACAAACATTAAGTCCGCTTTCAATGCTAATTCCTTCACCTGAAACCCGGAGAAGTGGGAACGACCCCCGACAATCCAGGCGTGCGTGGGAACGTGGAACAACCTCCGATATGTTGCATGATGGCCACGTGTCCTTTAGATGTGAATCGCCAGGGGCACCTATGTAATAACACTGTGCCGTCCCTGTCCCTATAAATACACGCCTCACCACCGTCATTATCCTTTCTTCCACTCTCGCACGAACCCTAGCGCCACCGCTAGCCCTCGACGACGCCGGCGACAAAGCGCTTAGCTTCCGCGACCTCTCCGACGCCGTCCTCACGCCGGCCGCGGACATCGTCTTCTCCGCCGTCGCCGTAGGTGTCCTCCGTCGCCAAGTTAGGGCACGGACGATCGAACTGCTCGGCCTCCTCTTCCACTCCGTCTAGCAGTTCTTCGTGTGGTAAATAAAACTTCCTTTTTACGGCCCCTTTGATCCTATAGATTCGTCACTTTCTACCACAAGCAGTTTCTGTTCACACAAGCTAGATCTCTCTCATACTGCATCTCATAACATGCCTAGTATATTCACTTGTGCTTCACAAAGTAGTTAGATTCCTCACTTGTACTGATCTGTGGATTCGTACAAATCTGGAACCAACTTCTTATCTGTGAGTGAATGTCTTCGCACGATGAGGTCAATGTCTTCTAAACTGATTTATCTTCAAAATCTTCTGAGAATGCATATGACCTCTTCCCCTTCCCTCGCACCTTAATGCTGTCACAGGTACATGTCCGTGGGAGAATCCTTTGGTTCTCATAGTCTGCATTCATTTGTAGAATTCTTACAGCATCATATAAATTCTCCCGAAGCCAGTTCCTGTTGGTCCAGCAAACGAAAACCTTTGAAGCCTTTGAACGTCTTGAAGCCTTTCAGGTTAAAGTTTATGGCTTCAGAGAAAGCAGCAAGGAAGGGTGGCAGAAAGTGTCATGGTGAGACCTCCAGAGATCTGCCAGATGAACTCTCAGAAATGTACAAGACAGATCCTGAAGAGGATTACAGTCAGCGCAAGACCCAAATCCAATGCATTCGAAGATATTGGGCAGAACAATGGTTCAAATACAGATTTGTGACCCAGGAGTATGCTGAGAAAAATGCCATCAAGAGACTGTGGGGAGACATCCTATTCAAGAATCTTCTACCCAGGTCCAGAGATGAAGCCATTGCTCAAGGCTTCTATCCATGCATGGTCCATGGACCACAGCCTGCTGATGCACACTCGTCGTCACTGCTATGGTGTCGTGACGACAATCTGTTCAAGCGCAACTTCCAGTTTGCTTAGAATTCAGCGAAGCAGAACAAGAAGACTTTTGGGTTAGACTTCAACCCTGGTCCCTCATCTCCAAGGGCAGATGGCACACGACATGCAGAACCCAATGTCATCGGTCCTTTCGCCAACCTTGAAGGCCTCATCACCTACATCTTGGTTCAAGGGACTGCAGTGAATGAGCCTGCAGCTGACACTGAGTCTGATGACGCGCCTGCAGTGCCGAAGCCAAAGCAGTTGAAGAAGCCAAAACCTTCAAAGCCGTCCCCTTCACCAAAAATCTCAAGGGCGAAGCCATTGGCAACTGCACCTCCTGAAGACAGTGTGCAGTCTGAAGACTTATCACACGTCTCCAAGCCCCAGAAGGCCAAGATGCCTCTGTCTCACACTGGCAAAGAGCTAACAGCTGCTGGCATTCTGCGCAATGACGACATTGATCTGTCAAGTGATGAAGATCTTGCAGATGACGCTCTTGAGCAACTCATCAAGAGCAAAGAAGAAGCAGAAATCTTCAATGATCTGCCTCTCTTTGATGTCACCATCATCCACAACTTCATTGACGAGTGGTTTGACACGCCAAACATCAGCTTTGAAGATCTGCAGCTACCCATTGGCCTCAGTGTCGCCTTCCAAGGCGCCATTGCTTCAGAACTTGCTATTGCCCAGCGCATTGTTGAACTGAAGCAGAAGATTGACTATGAAAAGGCTCAGTTCAAGAAGCATATGGTCAAGCTCAGCGTGCAAGAAGTGAAGAACTTCAAGACAATGATGCACGAGCTCAAGGAAGCCTTTGTGAAGAAGCATGCAGAAGCTCAGGGTTCGCGTGAGCGCATGAAGACTCTGGCTGACAGATGTGTGCAAGCCTATAATGAGGCTGAGAAGCGCAAGGCACTTGGGCATCCTGGCATCGACCCCAGGATGGCCGCAAAGAAGAAGAAGAAGCCTGCTACGGCTGAACCTGATGCACCAAGGCAAGAAGCAGTTCCGATTGTCTTCCCAACTAGACTGACTGGCTCGAAGCCAAAAAGCCGATCAACAGCTTCAGAGCTTAAGAAGACAAGGACTGCTGAGGCTGAAGCCAGGAAGAGGAAACACTCTGAAGCCTCTCCTACCGCTCCCTCCAAGAAGAAGAGGAAGACCAAGAAAGCTCTGGCTGCTTCCACAGAGCCCTTGATAGTTGAACCCATTTCTATGGTCTATCCTAAAGCTGAACGACAACTGACAATTCATGAGCCTGCTTCCACAGAGGCTCATGAAGCTGAAGACATTCCAGCAGCTGATCCCATCGCTGCTGAAGACATTGGTCAACATGACAATATAGAAGATGGTGCAGTCCTTCCTCAGCATGAAAACAGTGAACTCATCAGCATTGGTCGTCCACTGACGCCAATTGCACAGGATGCTTCATGGGCGGATCGCCCACAAGAGGAAGAAGACTATAAGGCCCAGCCCACTCCAACTCCACAGGCGTCGTCTGCGCTCCACAGGCTTCGCAAAGGTCCAAGGCCTCAAGTCTCTGCTGAAGACATTCCGGCTGCATCAGCCGCAGAAGAAGGAGTCCCACAAGATCCCACTCCCCTATCCCACCAAGAAGCAGTTCTTCAGGAGAATGTGCTTGTGACCGACCCTCCAGCTAGTCAAGTGGAGGATGAAAATCGTGAGGCTGCCACAACCACCAATAAAGCTAATGTGGAGCCCTCCCCAGCAAAAGTTTCAGAAGACAGCGAAGCCACTGATCCCGCCACTTCTGTTCCTGAGTCTGCTGCCGGTCCCCAATTCGACTATCATGTTGAGCACATGCCTCAGGTCCAGAAGCCAATCCCAAGACTGCCAAGGTTTCTAGGTCCTACATCAGCACCTGGCTCCTTCAACATCAATGGCTTCAGGGCAGACAACACATTCTTCAATAGCTCCAGGAACCCCTACTCAAGGGAAAGGATATCATCTGATCGGTTCTGGAGCTATCCTCAGCGAAGCTATTACTCTTGCATTCTGTACAACCAAGGTCGCATCTTCCCACACAAGCGCCTTGACGTTGAAGCTATAGCTGGTCTGCCCTGTCTGGAAGAAGCTTTAGATTTCTTCAAGGAAGTTGGACTGCTGCCGTTCATTACTGACGAAGAGAATTGGAATGAAGAGATGCTGCTTCAATTCTATGCCACACTTCACATCAGAGGGTACAACAGAGATCCGAAGACTTGGGTCCTAGAGTGGATGACTGGCAACGTTCATCACGAAGCCAATGCATTTGACATCATTGAGCTCACTGGCTTGCCCACTCCTGGCGATCTCTTCGAGCAATGCTGTCAGCTGCATACTGAAGCTATTGAGAGCATCTTTCAGCGGCCAGAACCTGATATGAGTCAGATGCTCAGCATGATGAAGCCATTGCCCCAAGATGCTGCTTATCCCACAGAGTTCTTCGTTGAAGACCTTGAGTATCTGCCAAGAACCATCTATCACATCATCAGGCGAACTCTCTGGCCTATCAAAGGGCACTCTCCAAATGCCAAGCTTCAAGGTGCAATGAAGACTTTGGTCTTCTATATACTTCATGGCAAATGCTTCAATGCACATGACTTCTTCATACGCCAACTTGCTGCATCAGGCATTGATCTGTTTGGTTTGAAGTTCTATGCCCCTTGGGTCATGCGGCTGATCAAGCTACACTCCGCCATCTCGTATCAGCCCTCAGCCCGCAACCATCGGATCTTCTTGCCTGACGTGGACATGTCTACTGAAGCCATCTATTCTGAGCCTGCCAAGCAACCTCTAAGTCTTCAGAATGCAGAACATCAGAGTTTTACTCAGAACATTGAAGGCGTTGAAGCAGTTTCTCGCGTGTATCCTTTGGCTGGCACTACACGTGCACCATACTCTGCTTCCACTGAAGCCACTGACAGTGCCACTGCTCCAAGACCCAAGAAGCGCACTCGTGTTCTCAACGACCGAGAGCTTCTTGTGGCCCTACATCAGAAACAGGATAGGCATCATGACTGGCTGAAGCGTCAGATGAAAAGCCTCTTGGTGGATGTTAATCGCACTCGAAATCTTGCCACCAAGAATGCTTTCGTTGCCCATGAAACCTGTCGCCGCACATGGAAAGGGCTCACGATGATGTGTTCTGAAGCTGATCTTCAAGAGGATGGCTTCACTGAGAGATTCAAGTTTGACTCCACACCTCCTCGAAGGGCTGTGCTGCTAGGAACTCCATCCCTTGAAGACTCTGAGTTCTCTTTCTCTGGTGCCACCGTGACTGCCAGAATTATTGAGGAAGAAGACGATGCTACTTCACCGCCACCTCCTTCAGCACCTCCAAGCTCTTCTGCACCGCCAAACAACACCAACAACCCTGCTACTTCACCTACTTCCCATGAGGAGTAGAGGCTCTATGTCTTCAAACCTTTTTGGTCATTACTGACAAAAGGGGGAGAAGCATATGAGATTGATAGTCTTCAAGCGGGTCCATATGGGCGGGTGCTTTATATTTTGCTTCGTGCTTACAACTCTCGTTTTTGCTACATTTGGTTCTTATGAGTTGTAACACTTAAACTAGATGGTCGTCTGCTACTTATTTGCCACCTTGTTTTGCGAAGATAAATTCCGCATGTGCGACGATAAATTCCGCACTTAGCTCATTATGCAGACGTCCATTTTCCATTATGCATGTCATTATCTTCATATACTTTCACATGCATAGTGGATTGTCATCATAAGTTGAAGTGGATCTCCACAAGTACAACCTGCCATGTGCATTTGCATTCCAGAAAGCAAATTAACTTATATGCACATCTTCAGGGGGAGCCCTTGCAACTTATGAAGACAATTCCTTATCCTTTACAATTTCACAGATTATATTCCCCGTTGAAAACTTCAACTAGTTTGTCATCAATCACCAAAAAGGGGGAGATTGTAAGTGCATCTAGTGCCACCCCTAGTTGGTTTTGGAGTATTGACGACAAACCTAGTTGAGGGACTAATGTGTTTGTGAGAATTGCAGGATAACACAGGTAGAAGTCCGTCATTGATTCGGTTTTACTACCAGAGATGACCCCTAAAAATGTATGAAGACATTGAAGTCAAAGGTGGTATATGAAGATATTCACATATAAGACACTATATGAAGCCTATGGAGCTCGAAGACTTAGATCTTTCGTAGTTCTTTTTCTTTTGTGTTGAGTCATAGGAACCACCGTACTGTTAAGTGGGGTCCAAGAGAACCAGTTAGAATGACTGAAGTGATGCCTAAACCAAAAACCTATGTCTTCGAGTGAAGACTATGAGAGCGAATCTTGTCCAGAGTCGGACAAGTCAGCTTTGCTTGTAGCCCAAGTAAAGTTGCCGTGTGAGTTTGAAATCTGACCGTTGGAACACGTGTCAGTTCCTTAGTGACCCAGGGTCATTTCGGACAAATCAGGTCGGGTTGCCAAGTGGCTATAAATAGCCCACCCCCTACAACCATAAACGGTTGGCTGCTCAGATTGAAAGTACGGCTTTTGTCGTTTGAGAGCAACCTACCTCGAAGCCTTTGAGAGAGAATTCCTTGCGAGGATAAAGCCCTAACCACCAGAGCCAGAGAGAATTGGGCATCACTTAAGTCTTCTTGTCTGTGTGATCTGAAGACTTATTACATTTGAGGACTGTGCATCCTCCAGCCGGTTAGGCGTCATGTTCTGAGCATCCAAGAGACATTGTGGATTGCCGGTGAACGAAGTCTGTGAAGGTTTGGGAGTCTACCTTGAAGACTTACCAGAGTGATTGGGCGAGGTCTATGTGACCTTAGCTCAAGGAGAATACGGTGAGGACTGGGTGTCCTGAGCTGCGTGTTCAGGACTGGGTGTCCGGGACTGTGTGTCCTAAGGTTTAAATACCTAGCCACTCCAACCAGACGTACAGTTGTCACAGCAACTGGAACTGGTCCAACAAATCATTGTCTTCAACGAGTCACTGGTTTCATCTTCACTTCACTTTACTTACTGTTACTCCTTGTGAAGTCATTGTATGTTTGCACTATCATTTGTCTTCACTGAGTGACTGCTTGTTCTGTTTGGCTTCACAATAACTTCCTACCTGATCCTTACTACCTAGCTGCTATTAGTCTTTGTGCATTCACTTCATTGAATACTTGACTATGGTTTGCCTAGTGTAGTCTACCTTCCGCTGCATGGTAATAGGTTTAATTTTATCGTTTGTCTTCAAAACTTCTATGTTCTGAAGACTTTCATAAAAATCGCCTATTCACCCCCCCTCTAGTCGATATAACGCACTTTCAAGTCCCACCTTGCTAGTTGAGTAGAGTTGAGACCCCTTTATAAGGGATGCTCTACCACTTGTCATTGGGAGCTTGGGAAGAGGAGTGGTACACACGCGCTCCTCCTCCTCCACTGCCCGCCTCGCCACGCCTCGTCACAACGCGCGCGCCATGGGTTGCGGGAATGAGCCGAGCCAGAGCTTATTTTTGCCACTCAGAAACGAATTAAATTAATTAGGGATTAATTAACGAGTTGCTAACAGGTGGGCCACTATCCGAGACGTTGGATTGTGGGCTGACTTGCGTTCCCGAGATTCGTCGACTCCGTTCGCTGGTGTGCGACCCCTCTCCGGGAATGACGACTCCCTTCCCGGGAGTGCGTCGACTCAGTCATGGGCCTCCACCCAGGCCCATGACTTCCTACCCGACGGCCTATATATGAAGGGTCTGCACTGTCATGGTTTTGTCACGGCAGATGTCCTAGAGAAAGGACTTAGTCGTGGAGCCATCGCGACGGGTTAGCTTCAAGGGGTTAAAGCGGACACAAGGACGCAAGAGTTTATACTAATTCGGCCCCTTTGATGAAGGTAAAAGCCTACGTCTAGTTGTGATGGAATTGATGGGGTTTCGATGACTAGGGAGCAAACAAGCTTCGCCTATGTCTCGAGTTGTTGTCTGTTGTCCTTGAACCGCCGCCGGGTCGTCCCCTTATATACATGGGTGACGCCCGTCGGTTTACAGAGTCCCAACACCGGCTCATAGATGTGTCCGGTTTGGTCTCTACTTATTCCTAACTTACAATACAAGTTACATATTGACGCCGGTTTACGGCTACAGGCTCTCAACCGATTATGGGTCTTGAGCCCTCATCTACCTTCATGGGCTTTAACATACTTAACTACTGATGAAGTTAACCCGGCCCAGATAGGCCGGTTTACGCCCAGTAGTAATATCCCCAACACCACTGGAGTGACCTAGTTCGATTCACTCACTCCCTCTCACGTAACCTAGCCGTTATCTACTGTTCCTCACTCGGTGTTGTCTCCGACGATCCCATCCAGACGATCGCGTGCATGGCTGGTCGGGAGAGCAGGTGCCTCCGGAACCCCGTCGTTCGCGATCCTGCTCGGGAGAACGGCAATAAGGTTTTTGGGGAGCGTCTCGACGCGAGTGCTCCCGATCCGTCCCCAACTCCATCCGCCTCTGCTTCCCCTGCATCGACACCATGGCCGACACCGGCGCCAAGAAGAAGGCCATGAACGACGCCGAGGCGGCTGCTGCCGCTACCGCGTTGGCCTAGCCAACCGAAGGGTATGATCTGTTCATCCCTCGTTTACCCGTACTTGTGCTAGCCGTATATGTGCTGCTCATAGATGGTTCGCTTCTATGTTCTGTACGTGCTAGTATGCTTAGGTATATCTATGAGATGCATACCTTTATTCCATGCTTACTGGTTACTCGTGGATTAGTCTAATTGGAGAAGTGCCAATATTTCCAACAAAAACTACCACACGCCCTGACCCAATAACCATGACTTAAGATTTTAATGGATCCGCATCCTTTATTTCAACATGACATTTTATTCGTGTTACCTCTTATCCTCCCTCCCATCCTCGGCTAGGGTGGCCTTGGGCTTCTCTAAGGGAGAACCGTAAAGCTCTAGTATATGTCCGACCATACACATTTGTTTACTTTTGCAATCCAACGGAGACATGTATCGGTCCGCAGAGCGGTTTAGACATCCTTTTTCGGCAAAGTGGAGACGAACGTAGGAGAGATATAGCGGAGTCCGGACATCCACTTGACCGACCAAAAGCCTCCACGTGGTCCTCCTCTCTTTTCTCTCTCTTCACATGCATGGTCCCCCTCTCCTCTCTCTCCTCACAACCGGACACCACACCATAAATAACCATCACATGTATGGTCCCCACCTACTTTTTCTCCTCCCAGTCGGATACTTTGTAATTAGGGATGGATGGCTTCCTCCCGTATCATGTCCGCAGACCACGTCCGAACAGAATAACAGACATATACCAAAGAATTTGTGGATCGACGTTGGAGATGCCATTAGTGCCCACGCAACCACAATGTGTTTGAATATGGCCAATCCTAATCTCTCTCTCTCTCTGAATGAGATGAGAAGTCTGCTTTTTCTTCATGCGAGGTTTTGCCGAGGCCTGCATGAGTGGTTACCGACAGTTTCTATCGTCTCTAGTCTGATTTTGCCAAGGTGTTCATTTGTAGTCCGGTTCGGCGCCGATACGAAAGAGAGACAGATTATGCGCTATTAATCAAGGTTGCACGCTAAATAGAATTTTAAAATTGGTTGACAAGCAAAATAACATCATATTCAGGTTCTACACATTTTCCAATCAAATTTCATATATAACATGTTAAAATTGAAGTTAGGATTTAAATGATATGAATATTTTTTGAAAGTACCCCCTTCGACAAGTATTCTCGGATGGAGGGAGTACTTATTCTAGATTGACTATGGGTTACTTAACCCAAATATCAGGGGTTTTCTCATTAATTCATGTCACTTAAAAGTGGACTACGGGTTAATTACCAGGAAACATAGGGGGTTTTATGTAAAATTGCAAAAATGATTAGGTTGTGTTTTGTTGTGAACTGTGAAAAACTGTTGTGAACTTCGTCTTTGGAAAAGCTAGAAGCTGTTTGGCTGAAACAGTTGTGAAACTATAGATTTGATTGTGAATTATCTCTAATGACTCTGGGCATTGAGATGATATTTTTATGTGCAACTTGACCGTAAAATAGTGATATGTACATTGGTAGGCAATAGAATGGCCGTTTTGCAAAGGAAAATTATGAGAATTTAGATGATTCACAACTAACACATACGAATTCAACGATTATACTTTCATGTCGCATATTACATATAAATAGATATTAACCCCATAATAATATTACAAAAGGCATGCATCATAGATAATAACCCTCAATTGATGAAACATTACTAGTTGATGTCAAATTATGTTTAGAAACAAGCAAATCATGAAGTGCCATAAAAACTTTTGGATTCATCTGAAACATTTTATAGAAGTATCCGGCTAACCATAACACTCCACGACCCATTCTAGTCAAGTTTGCTTAGCATCTTTGTATGTTTCGATCAAGTACCACTGAACATAGAGGTTACTGAAAGTGCGTTATATCGACTAGAGGGGGGGGTGAATAGGTGATTTTTATGAATTCTTCACTGGGGAATTTCAGGGTGAGGAAATTCCTGAGTGAAGAACTACTTGCAGCGGAATAAGTACTCAGAAGTAAACATAATAGAACATGAGCATGGTCTTCATGATGAAATGAAAACAAGCACAGAGTACAGAAAGCATAAACACAGGATAACACAGAATGAAGACAAACAGACTGAAGAAATTGAGCTGAGGAAATAGAGAAAGTCTTTAGTCAAAGTCTTCAAACAGATATGAACAAGCACACAACACAGAAATGAGGAAATGGAAGGGTTGAGGAAATAGAACTAGGTAGCTTGGTGAAGACAATGATTTGGTAGACCAGTTCCAACTGCTGTGACAGTTGTACGTCTGGTTAGGGAGGCTAGGTGTTTAAACCTGAGGACACATAGTCCTGGACATCCAGTCCTGAACACTCAGCTCAGGACACTCAGTCCTCACCGTATTCCCCTTGAGCTAAGGTCACACAGACCTCGCCCAATCACTCGTGGTAAGTCTTTAGGTGACTTCCAAACCTTCACAGACTTGGTCACTCGGCGATCCACAATTTCCTCTTGGATGCTCTAGACCATGACGCCTAACCGTCTGGAAGATGCACAGTCTTCAAAGGTAACAAGCGTCGGATCCACGCATGATCAATCTCTCTAGTGATGCTCAATCACTTGGGGTTTGTAGGTGTTTGGGTTTGGGTTTGGGTTTTCCTCACTTGACGATTTTCACTCAAAGTACTCGGAGGATGGGATGCTCTCAAATGACAAGTGCCAGTTTATCTCGGAGCAGCCAACCAGCTAGTGGTTGTAGGGGGCGGCTATTTATAGCCTAGGGAGCAACCCGACATGATAAGACATAAATGCCCTTCAATGATATGACCGTTAGGTGGGTAGATATTTTGGGACAGCTAGCGCATATCACAACAATGGTCGGAATTTTGAGTATCAAATTCCTCAGGGCTATCATGTTCCTCACTGTGTAGGCAAATCCGCATTGGCGAATTCCTAAATCCTCAGTCAGAACAAATTCCTCAGAGACCAGAAGAACTTCGTCTCTGTCACTGAAGAAATTTGACCGAACTGTATGAGATTTCCAATGGCTTCACTCGAAGGGATTGGTAGATGTAGAATTTGAGTTGAGCATCACTTGGAAATTTTTCCTTAGTATTTCCTCGACCCCCTTTAACAGTACGGTGTTTCCTATGACTCAAGAAAGAGAAAATGAAACTGCGAAACCAAAAGTCTTCATGCTTCATGTTCCTCGAATGTATACTAAGTCTTCAGGATCGCACAAATTTCTTCACTTTCAAAGTCTTCAGAAATCCAAAGTCTTCAGTTGAAGAACTTCATTTTTAGGGGTCGACTTTGTCTGTAAATATAAAACTCCTCATAGACTTATAGACCTGTGTACACTCATAAACGCATCAGCCCCTTAACATATAAGTCTTCAATACACCAAAATCACTAAGGGGCACTAGATGCACTTACAATCTCCCCCTTTTTGGTGATTGATGACAATATAGGTTAAGTTTTCAACGGGGATAAACATATGAAGTGTAGATACTGGTATTGAGGAATTTGATTGCAAGATATAGGAGAACTTCCCCTAAAGATGTGCATAGTGAGGAATTTACTTTTGAAGCAGTGCACACTTTGAAGAGTAGAATCATGGAGATCTCCCCCTATATCTTGTAATTCATACACGCATTTAACATACAATATGAAGAAATTGAAATGCATGATGAAATATGGTGACTGATGTAATTCAGCATGCGTGCATTAACATTAATGAGGAATAAGCATGCAGAAAAAACTCAGCAAAAGTATCAGACCACCATAGAGTTTTAAGTTTACAACTCGATCCAGCAAAGTCTTCAAAAGAACGAGAGTTGTAACTTAGAAAAAAAAACGACCATATAGGTAGCCCCGCTTGATGACTAACTCAAATTTCTCCCCCTTTGTCATCGAACGACCAAAAGGATCGAAAAATGAGAACTAACGCCCCTGAGGAATGTCATGTTGATGGAGGAGCACCATCGTTGTTGGGGTCGTTTGTTGTTGTATGGCCTACCGCAGTGTTGTCCAAGTCTTCATACTTGTCAGTGTCGTGGGATGAAGAATATGAGCTGGCCACCAAGGAAGGAACTTGGACCTTCTTGAATTTCTTTGCTGGAGGTGCAGACCAGTCAAAGTCCTCCTTGAGACCCATTTGCTTCAGATCTTTTTCACCATACAGATGTGATAAGATAGCCCAGGTGCGACCGAAAACTTCATGGAGGTAGTAATGGTTTTTCTTCACTGCATTATGTGTAGCAGTCATGTTGTGAAGAAGAGAACCAAACTGACGCTTAACCCATTTATGGTTTCGATCCACCTTCTGGTGAAGACTAAGAAGCAACTCATGGTGAGTCATCACCCTGGGAGCTGAGGCTTGAGGATTTGGCTTGGATGCATCTGTAGCAGAATCATGAGTGGCAGAGTTATCATTGGTGGAATAAGATGTAGCTTTGCGAAACTGACCATCCAATGGATGAATGCCTTCATCAATGACAGCAGGTGCCTTGCCCTTTTCATCAGCTAAGGAATATGTCTGCTTGAGGACTTCAATTGGGGGCAGGTAGCTGAGGTGATTCTGAAAATCAGCCTTGTAGTTTAGTGAAGACCTTGTTCTGAGGAATCTCATAATTCAATGAGCATAAGGCTTCAACTCAAATAGAGAGAGTGCAACATTGGCCAGAGTCCTCATGAAGAAATGATGATAATTGACAGGAATGCCATGTATGATGTTGAATAGCAGATTCTTCATGATGCCAACAATTTCCTCATCAGACGAGTCGTGGCCTTTGATAGGACTCATTGTCCTCGTCAGAATGCGATAGACTGTTCTGGGCACATATAGAAATTCCTTCACGAGGAATTTGGTCCTTGGGGCTTGACCGGGCTTCAGGGGCTTCATTAGTACTTGCATGTAATGGGCAGTAAGTTCAGGATCCTGGTACAGGCAGTGAGCTCCTTCAAGGGGTGGACTGATGGGCAGGGCGTGAAGTAATTCAGAGGCCGGTGCCTTATAGTGAGTATTATCGGTCATCCAGTCCAATACCCAAGTGTTGATATCATCAGCATCACCTGTGATGTGCAGTGTAGCGTAGAACTGAAGAATAAGCTCTTCATTCCAATCAACAATGTTAGAGCAAAAGTTGAGAAGGCCTGCGTCATGAAGCACACTGAGGGCAGGAGAGAAGCAAGGAAGTGATTCCATGTCCACGTGAGGAATATGCTCGTGGTAGAAGACTTTATCCTTGTTGAAGAGCAATGAAGAATAGAAATTGGCCTGGATGGCAGTCCAGAAGCGCTTCCTCCTAAGACGAGCAAAGTCATAAGGATTGTAGTCCGTGAAGAATACATGCTCGCCGAAGAAGTCATCAGCCTTGAATTTTTGCTTCTTCGAGAAACGATCCTTTGGCTTGGGCTGAGGGGTATCGGTCAATTGCATCACCACCTCAGGAATCGCAATCTCAGGATCCACAGGCTGAAGAATGTCATGTTCTTGTTTAGTAGTAGCCTGGGTCTTCAATTCTTCATTAACATTTTCTTCAGCACTAGTGGCTAGAATCTCTTCTTGTACAGACGGAGTGGCACGAGGTTCATCAGATCCCATTTGTACTTCAGTAGTGACAGGGGACTAAGGAATTTGTTGGATGGGTGTGAACAGAGGAGAATTGGGGTGCTGACTTTCCCAAAAGTCGTCATTCAACACTAGAGTTGTGCATCCAATGTTCACATCTTCTTCTTCATTCATTTCTTCAATGCCGTCCTCTTCAGTAGTGAACCGAGGCATGTGCAATGAGACTATTGGGGTTGAAGGGATTGCATCCGCTTCAATTTCTTCATCCAACTGCTCTGAAGAAGCAGCAGAAGGAATGTCTTCATCGGATCCGCTTGGGATCACATATTCTTCATCAAAAGGAACGAGTTCCTTTGATGGCATGGATGAGACAGGAACAACATCAATTGGATTTTCAAATGAGCTGGTCAGCGGCTTCATCTTCTTCGGCACCGAAGAATCTGATGTAGTTGATGCCTTACTTTTCTTCACAGTTGCACGCTCTGCAGCCTTGGTCTTCTTCACATCTGATGCAGATGGAAGGATCGGAGTTGGTGTAGGCGCAGGAGGAGCAGAGGAATTTGGTTCAAGATCTTCAGGCACAACTGATGCAGTTGCCCTGACTTCTTCATTTTCTTCAGGCGCAACACTAGTGGTTGCCCTGGCAATTTCTTCAGCGGTCGGAATGCAGTCATCAGCCCTGGTACTAGCATTTTCTTCAGCAGCCTGAGTGTCATCAGCGGTGCTGGCATTTTCTCCAGTGGGCTGAGCAGATGCCTCGGCCTAAGGATTTTCTTGTTGCATTGGGGCTGCAACATTTGAAGTGAACTTCTCAGTTAGTTTCACAAAACAGACCTTGTCTCCCAGCCAATCAGCGGTATGCGTCAAATTCATCATTGAGTTTTTTGATCTCAGATTGAGTAGTGACAAGTTCTTCAGTTGTCATAGAGACAACGTTTTTCTTCAGGAAGCGCTCCTTTTTGTACCGCGCTTTCTTCAACTGCCTGGCCTTTTCAAATTTCCATTTTTCTTCCTGAATGAAGTAAGTCAACATATGACTTTGTCCAGGAGTCAACTTGATGTCAGGCATAAGAGTGTTGGGGTCCTTGTGCCAAAGATCAATGTAATCAAGGATCAATTTTGGATCCAAAAGCAGAGGCACACTTGTGCCTTTGGCTCTAGCGGCCCTGAGTTTCCTGTCCCTGATGATTTCAGCAAGTTCTTCATCATTAGTTTCGTCTTCATCAGACGACACTTGAAAGGCGACCTGCTTCTTGTGAGGACTTTGTCGAGAGCCTCGTCCAGCAGTGACCTTTGTCTTCAGCAGAGAGGGGCCAGTTGATGAATTTGGAGCAGCTAAAGAACTAGCAGAAGCTCCTGAGGCAATAGAGATGCCTGTTGTCCTTTGGCACGAGGCAAGATGCGCAGGTGCTGAGGATTTTTACGGAGGAGCTGAGGACTTTGGAGGAGCTGGTGCGGCTTGAGGAATTTGCCGTGAGGGCTTTGAAGAATATGGCCGTGAGGGCATTGCCAAGGAACTTGGCCGTGAGGGCATTGGGGTTGAAGAACTTGGCTTATGAGCAGGCTTCTTTGGCATGTCCTTCTTTGTCTTGCTTGCAGAGGCCTCAACAGTGGCAGCAGCAGTAGCAGCAGAGTCTTCATTAAATTTCCTCACTGCTTCCTTAGCTACTCTGGCTAGCTTGGCCTGGCGCTTGGCCCATTCATCAGGATAATCCTCACCACGCTTGAGGCTGGTGGGATCAGCTTGTTGGCCAGGTGCCAATGGAGGTCTTGGACATGGAGGATTAAGAGCGAATTTCTTCATATACTTGGGAGTAACATATCTGTACTCTCTCCATTCCCGTGCCCATCTCCTCTCTATCCTTCGGATGCGCACTTTGCGCTCATTCTTGGTTTCCTTTCCATGTGTGGCCTCATCAGGAGTGCAATAATCCTTGTAAATATCCTCAGGGATTTCAAACGCAGTGTTCACCTCAGGCCTCTTTCCTCCCTTCTGTGGCTTCTTGCCATCTGCCATTTTCTTCAGCTAAGGGTTTTGAACGACTGAGTTCTCTGAAGAGGTATGCAACTTTTCTTCGAGGAACGCTGCAAATGAGTTAAGTTGATGAGAACCTAGAGATTCAGCAGCGGACATGTGTACCTATGAACAGAGTATAGTTGCGATGAATTTGGAGAGGTCATATGCGTTCTCAAATGGTTTTGCAATAAGAACAAGTTTGAGGAATTTGACCAGATGAATCTTGAGGAATTTCACTAAGAGTTCTTTGACTTAGGTTCTAGAGTTGTATAGATTTGAAAATCCACACAATTGAGGGATCTTGAAGAAAAATTTGCTTAGAGAAACAGATCAATAACAGATGTTATGGAAGGTGTCCAGTGTGTGAAGATTTGAACAAAACACCTTCTGAAGATTTGAAGAAAAACATCCGAATCAACAAGGGTAGTAAAAGTAATTTTTAGTTACCCTGGACGAAGAACACGATGAACTGGGAAGTGTAGATTTGAAGCTCGTCGGTTCAGATCTTCCATGCCCTAACTTGGTTGAGGAAGACAGCTACGACGGCAGCGGGGTGAAGAAATCCACGTCCGGCGTGAGTACGGCAGCGATGAGGTCGAGGCAGTGAAGCTCTTCCTCACCGGCGACGATGGAAGTAGCGGTGGCGCTAGGGTTTGAGAGCTCGAGCAAGGGAGTGAGGTCGAGCGGAGTAAAAAAGAAGTGAGGAAGGGAGAGGGGTATTTATAGCCGAAGTGAAAAACTGCTCGCCCGAGGAAATTGGACGAACGTGCCCCTGACCCTTCTCATTCGCACGATATGTGTCACCCACGTACTGAGAGGTGACGATCATGGGTTAAAAAGATAAGTATTATCATGGAAGGTGTAACGGTTTGAGCGGCAAAGACTGAAAATTCAGATAAGATAAGTTTAAAGTTCCGTTCACAATTTCTTCAGCTGACAAGGACACAGTGAAGATTTTGAACGAGTTTCAAATAGAACGCACATGAAGAATTTGTGAATAGACTAGGTTGAGTTAAGCATAGAGGGGGAAAGGGTCCGATCACATACACTTAGCAGAACAAGGAACTTGAAGAAATAGCAATAAGTGAATGCTGTAGAGGACATATATATAGCCAATGAAGAAAAACGATGGAAATAGAGAAGACATTGCAAAGTTGAAGAAATTTAATAGCTGAGGAAAAACTCAGATTGAAGATTTTCAAGTTTTGGTGGTGGCGTGACCCAACGTATAAGAATGATGATTTCAGACACCGCGTACAGTTGTCATAGGGTTATGAGAATCAAATTCTTCGTTAATTTCTTCACACTTAGAGTGTTATTCTTCATTGATTGAAGAAAAACGTTTCTTCATGTGTTGCACATCTAAGTCATCAATTTTGCATAAGTGTTAGGATGAGTGTCCTTTTCAAAGAACATTCAAAGATTCTAGGATATTTAGCTCACACCGCAACTTGCTAAATCTCTTCTCATCCAAGGGCTTAGTGAAGATATTGGCTAGCTGTTCTTCAGTCTTCACATGCTCAATAGAGATGTCGCCCTTCAACACATGATCTCGAAGAAAATGATGACGAATCTGAATGTGCTTTGTCTTCGAGTGCTGAACTGGGTTATGAGCAATCTTGATGGCACTCTCATTGTCACAGTAGAGTGGCACATTCTTCACGTTGACGTTGTACTCCTTGAGAGTTTGCTTCATCCATAGAAGTTGAGCACAGCAAGAACTAGCAGCAATGTACTCAGCTTCAGCAGTAGACAGTGATACATAGTTCTGTTTCTTCGAGGACCAACAGACCAAGGATCGTCCGAGGAAATGGCATGTGCCAGATGTTGACTTGCGGTCCACACGATCACCAGCATAGTCAGAGTCCAAATATCCAATGAGATCAAAAACCGAGCCCTTGGGGTACCATAATCCAAGTGTTGGTGTGTGAGCTAGATATCGAAGAATATGCTTCACAACCTTCTGGTGTGATTCCTTCGGTGTAGCTTGAAATCGGGCACACATGCAAACACTAAGCATAATATCTGGCCTTGCACATAAGTACAATAAAGAACCAATCATGGAGCGGTATACCTTTTGATCGAAGTCAATACCATTTTCATCAGTGCATAGATGGCCATTTGTGGGCATAGGTATTTTGACTCCTTTGCAATCTTGCATGCCGAATTTCCTCAGTACATCCTTGAGGTATTTCTCCTGAGATATGAATATGCCATTGCTCTGTTGATGAATCTGAAGACCTAAGAAGAATTTCAATTCTCCCATCATAGACATTTGATATTCTTCACTCATCATATAGGCAAATTCATCACTGTAACGTTGTCAGTACAGCCAAAAATGATATCATCAACATAAATTTGGCACACAAACAATTCACCATCATAAGATTTAGTGAAAAGAGTTGGGTCAAGTGAACCGGGTTTGAAGCCTTTCTTCATGAGGAATTCCTTCAAAGTATCATACCACGCCCGTGGGGCCTGCTTGAGTCCATAGAGGGCCTTATTGAGTATGAAGACTTTGTCAGGATGCTTTGGATCTTCAAAACCTGGGGGCTGAGCAACATATACTTCTTCCTCAAGCTTACCATTGAGGAATGCACTTTTCACATCCATTTGATATAAGATGATATCATGATGGTTAGCATAAGCAAGTAATATGCGAATAGCTTCAAGTCTAGCAACAGGTGCAAAAGTTTCATCGAAATCAATTCCTTCAACCTGTGTGTAGCCTTGAGCTACAAGCCGTGCCTTATTCCTCACCACAAGGCCATTCTCATCTTTCTTGTTGCGGTAGATCCACTTTGTGCCGATGATATTGTGCTTGCGAGGATCTAGATGTTTGACCAGTTCCTAGACGTTGTTGAGCTCGAATTGATGTAATTCCTCTTGCATAGCTTGAATCCACTCAGGCTTCAGAAATGCTTCATCTACCTTAGTGGGCTCTGTGATAGAGACGAAAGCAAAGTGCCCACAAAAGTTAGATAAATGTGAAGCTGTTGAGCGTGTGAGAGGACATGGAATGTTGATGTCGCTGATGATTTTCTCAATTTGCACTTCATTTGCAACGTGAGGATGAGCGGGTTGTCGTTGAGGAATTTGATTAGCATTTTCTTCAGCACCATTTTCCTCAGGTGCATCAGCATGACGTTCTTCATGTTCTGGAATGACTTCTTCGGCAGATTCTTCGGTAGGAATGACATCCTCAGTAGCCTTGAACTTAATAGATTCCTCAGGAGGTATTTCATCTGTCACAGGAGGTAGGTGCTCTCTTTGCGAGCCATTAGTCTCATCGAATCGCACATCTACAGTTTCAACAACCTTGTGGTGATAGGTGTTGAAGACTCTGTAGGTGTGCGAGTCCTTACCATAACCGAGCATAAAACCTTCATGTGCTTTCTGTAAGTGCATCTAGTGCCACCCCTAGTTGGTTTTGGAGTATTGACGACAAACCTAGTTGAGGGACTAATGTGTTTGTGAGAATTGCAGGATAACACAGGTAGAAGTCCCTCATTGATTCGGTTTTCCTACCAGAGATGACCCCTAAAAATGTATGAAGACATTGAAGTCAAAGGTGGTATGTGAAGACATTCACATTGAAGACTATGACAAGAGAAGACATCGCGTGAAGACTATGGAGCGTGAAGACTTAGCAGTTTTGTCGTTCTGTGTTTTTCTTTGTTGAGTCATAGGAACCACCGTACTGTTAAGTGGGGTCCAAGAGAACCAGTCAGAATGACTGAAGTGATGCTTAACCAAAATCCTATGTCTTTGAGTGAAGACTATGAGAGCGAATCTTGTCTAGAGTTGGACAAGTCAGCTTTGCTTGTAGCCCAAGTAAAGTTGCCGTGTGTGTTTGAAATCTGACTGTTGGAACACGTGTCAGTTCCTTAGTGACCCAGGGTCATTTCGGACAAATCAGGTCGGGTTGCCTAGTGGCTATAAATAGCCCACCCCTACAACCATAAACGGTTGGCTGCTCAGAGTTAAAGCACGGCTTTTGTCATTTGAGAGCAACCCACCTCGAAGCCTTTGAGAGAGAATTCCTTGAGAGGATAAAGCCCTAAACACCCAAAGCCAAAGAGTGTTAGGCATCACTTAAATCTTCCTGTCTGTGTGATCTGAAGACTTATTACACTTGAGGATTGTGAATCCTCCAGCCGGTTAGGCGTCGCGTTCTGAGCATCCAAGAGTCATTGTGGATCACCGGTGAACGAAGTCTGTGAAGGTTTTTAAGTCTACCTTGAAGACTTACCAGAGTGATTGGGCGAGGACTGGGTGTCCTTAGCTCAAGGGGAATAAGGTGAAGACGAGGTCTTCTGAGTTGAATCTCAGCCTCCCTAACCAGACATACAGTTGTCACAGCAACTGGAACTGGTCCAACAAATCATTGTCTTCAACGAGTCACTGGTTTCATCCTTCCCTTCCCTTTACTTACTGTTGGTCCTTGTGAAGTCATTGTACAATTGCATCACCATTTGACTTCATGGAGTGATTACTTGTTCTGATTGGCTTCACAATATCTTCCTACCATTTGACTTCAAGAAGAGAACATGTCACAAGTGCAAGAAACCTGGCCACTACATCTCTGAGTGTCCATAGTGGGACAATGAGAACAAGAAGAAGCAGAAGAGCAAGGAGTATGACTCTGACGACAAGAAGAAGAAGAAATACTCAAAGTCTTCTTCCAAGTCTTCCTCCAAGTCTTCATCACACAAGAAGAGCTCATCTGGCAAGGCACGTGCGTTTGTTGGCAAGGAAATGGAATCTGAGGAGGAGTCCGCTTTTGAGGAGGCGGAGGTGGAGTCTGAGGAGGAGTCCGATTCTGGCGTTGCGAGTCTGGCTACAGCATACGTTGCCAAGTCCATCTTCAACACTGAAGACAATGACTTCATCACCGACACCGATGCAAATGACAAGGACTACTCCGCTCCTTCCTACTGCTTCATGGCACGCGGTGCCAAGGTAAACACACGCACTACTCACTATCAAACATCTAGTGACGATGACTCTGATTGTGGTTCCAAACCCAGCTACAAAACACTTGCTAAAATTGCAACTGAACAACAGAAAGCTATGGAACACATTCAAAAACTGTTAGACAAAAGCGATGATCTGTTAGACACTGAATTGACTCGATCTCAGTCCTTAATTGAAGACATAAAAAATCTTCACGTTAAGTATGAGGAGCTTGAAAGTCGTCATGAAACGCTCGCAACAACTCATGAAAGGCTTTTCTATGATTATCTTCAAAGGAAGCAAGATCTTGAGAAATTGAGAGCGGCTCATGAAGATCTTCAAAAGGAAAACGAGTCACTCCACGCCGAACAGATCAGTTTAGCTCAGGAAGGATTTGAACCACCATGTCTTAAATGCATTGAGCGTGATAACGCTACTTCTGTTGCTGAATGTTCTACTGCTGCTACTATTGCAATATCTTCAACTGTTGATGTGGTAACTAACCCCTCTGCTGAGGATACCACTACTATTGCTGATGAGAATGCTAGGTTGAAGACACTGCTTGAAACAGGGATGTACAAAAGTCTCAAAGGGCATCAGACACTATGTGATGTCCTCAAAAGGCAGATCCTGAACCGAAACCCTAGGAAAGAGGGTGTTGGGTTCGAAAGGAAAATGAATGCTGATGGCTCTTACTGGAAACCTGAGCAGTACCCCAAAACCACATGGGTTGCTGCAAAGGAACCTTCAGCGGATCCATCCACCCCAGAACACAGGCTTCATACGGTCCAAAGGCTTCATACAGATAGAGGACTCACCTGAGTCGCACTAACGCAAATGTTTTGCAGGGAAACCATACTCAGGCCTGTGAATATGAGCGCGTTTCATCAAACCGACATGTTCATAAGACCAAGAACTATTCTGCTTATTCTTATGAGTACTATTGTCCACCTGCAAGACTTTTTGCTAGGGCTCCAAAGCCAAAGTTCTCAGATGCTGCACTTAGACTCATTGCTTCGAAGCCACCCTTGAAGATGTGGGTGGCTAAGAAAGCTTAACTCTCTTTTGCAGGGAAAGGTCTCCAGCCGAAAACCAAAATCGTCTGACACTATTGCTGGGGACCTTAAACATCTTGTAGGGTGCAAGATCAAATGCCCAAATGGTCTTATTATGTACTTTGTTCCTGAATCGCTTGCTACTTGCCCTATCAATCCTAATCTCCATCTAATCTTTAATAATCCACTGGTTTGTCAAATGTTTTTGCTTCACAATTCTCTTCGTGAAGCCTATCCCCCTACTGCACTGTAGGGTACGACACCAGCTGCTTCAGAATGGATTATTGATAGTGGGTGTACAAATCACATGACTGGCAAGCGAAGCCTTCTCATGGACTCAACTTTACGTCCATCTGACAAAAGTCACATCACATTTGCTGACACTGGTAAAAGCAAGGTATTGGGTCTAGGTAGAGTTGCAATCTCAAAGGATCAGCACATGGATAAAGTGATGCTTGTTGAATCCCCTAGTTTCAACTTAATGTCTGTCTCAATGCTTTGCGATTTAAACATGATTGTGATGTTTGGAAAATATTGTTGCCTTGTACTAATGGAATCTGACAAGTCTCTAGTGTTTGAAGGGTATCGGAAAGATGATTTGTACGTGGTAGATTTCTCAGCAGGACCACAACTTGCAGTATGTCTTCTAGCAAAAGCTTCTGAATGTTGGCTCTGGCATCGAAGGCTAGGGCATACTGGCATGAGGAACCTACACACCCTTGCAAGGAAGAAGCATGTCATAGGCATCAAGGGCGTCAAGTTCAAGAAGGATCACTTATGCGGTGCCTGTGAAGCAGGAAAGATGATGAGGGCCAAGCATCCCTCGAAGACAATCATGACAACGACTCAACCCTTCGAACTGCTCCACATGGATCTTTTTGGTCCCACTCATTACTCAACTCTTACTACTATTGCTTGTCTCTATGGCTTTGTCATTGTTGATGATTATTCAAGATATACTTGGGTGCATATAATCCTCTACAAGACTGAAGTGCAGGATGTCTTCAGACGCTTCGCCAGTCGAGCAATGAACAACTATGGTGCCAAGATAAAGCACATCAGAAGTGACAATGGCACTGAATTCAAGAACACTGGCCTAGATACATATCTTGATACCTTAGGCATCACACATGAATTCTCAGCTCCGTACACGCCATAGCAGAATGGCGTCGTCGAACGCAAGAACAGAACACTTATTGAGATGGCCCGGACGATGCTTGATGAATACAAGACTCCAAGAAAATTCTGGCCGGAAGCCATTGATATTGCATGTCATATCATCAACCGTGTTTATCTTCACAAGCTTCTGAACAAGACATCCTATGAGCTCCTTCCTGGCAAGAAGCCAAATGTCAGTTACTTCAGAGTATTTGGCGCCAGGTGCTGGATCAAGGATCCACATCACACTTCAAAATTTGCACCAAAAGCACATGAGGGTTTTATGCTTGGATATGGAAAGGATTCGCACTCCTACATAGTCTTCAACCTTTTTCACTATAAAGTGGTTGAAACAGTGGATGTGCGGTTTGATGAGACGAACGGCTCACAAAGAGAGCACCTGCCAAATGTGCTAGATGAAGTTCCATCCAGTGAATCAATCAAACTTATGGGAACTGGAGAAATCATACCGTCTGAAGCTCAGCCTGAAGAGGAACTTATCATCTCCGCACCTGATCAGCCTAAAGACAATGCTCAGCCTGAAGACAATCCCTCTAACGATGACAATGATCAGCAAGAGCAAAATCTTCGTCCTGTACATCCTCGTGTTGCAAATGAAGTACAGATTGAGAGAATAATTGATAGCATCAATGCACCAGGTCCACTCACTCGTTCAAGGGCAACACAGCTAGCAAATTTCTGTGGGCACTTCGCATTCGTCTCAATATCTGAACCCAAGAAAGTTGAAGAAGCCTTCATGGAACCTGAATGGATTCAAGCTATGCAAGAAGAGCTTCAACAGTTTGAGCTGAATAATGTATGGGAACTGGTTAAGCGTCCTGATCCTCGCAAGCACAATATAATAGGCACCAAATGGATATATCGCAACAAGCAAGATGAGCATGGTCAAGTTGTTAGAAACAAAGCTCGTCTCGTTGCTCAAGGGTACACTCAAGTTGAAGGGATTGACTTCGATGAAACATTTGCTCCTGTGGCTAGCACTACAGGAATCGGCTATTTTGCCGTCTGCCACGGCGGACGGCAAAGGCATGAACGGCGGACGGCAAAAGGCTCCGGCAAAGTAGGCTACGGTAAACAGCTACTTTGCCGTCTGCTTCCTGGCGGCTGACGGCAAAGGCCCTTTGCCGTCTGCGGCGGACGGCAATAATTGCGCTGTCAGTCCGTTAAGTGGCTAACGGCAGGCCTTTGCCGTCCGCCGCTAACGGCAAAATTTCTAGTGTCTTTGCCGTCCGCCGTATGATGTCATCTACACGTCACTACATGGCAGGTTCTTTGCCGTCTGCCACTGATGGCAAAGTGCAGGTTCTTTGCCGTCTGCCACTGATGGCAAAGTCTTTGCCGTCTGCCACTGTAGGCAAACTGACCAAATGGGTCAGCTCCCAGGAAGCACAGCTGGATGCCACGTGTCTTCTTTGCCGTCCGCGGCAGACGGCAAAGAGCCCGTTGCCATCGGTGGCAGACGGCAAAGAGCCTGCATATTGGCTCTTTTATCTGTTTTTTATTAAATCCAACAATTTTCATCACAAATATATATGACATATATAGATATATTTCAAAAGGCCATTACAGAGCAAACATATAAGATATCCAACACATAACTTCATCATCCAACCATATATATTACATGCATAGTTCCATCATACATAACAAGTTCAACATAGAGGCATCCAACCATATATATTACAATAGTTTCATCCAACGATACATGCATAGTTCAACGATACAAAAGAAACAGAGAAAGGGATAAGGAGCACTCCATCTATGCAAGCTTTCGTCAAGTGAATGAAATCTGCAAAATGAAAACTAAGAAAGTTAGAACAAGAAGAGTAGAACAAGAAGAAGAGTAGAACAAGAAGAAGACTAGAACAAGAAGAGTAGAATAAGAAGAAGACTAGAACAAGAAGAGTATGTCATTTATGAGCTAACTTACGTGAAATGGATCATATATGAGCTAACTAAGTTGAAATGGGTCGTTTATGAGCTAGCTAAGGTGAAATGGATCATTTATGAGCTAACTTAGTTGAAATGGGTCGTTTATGAGCTAACTAAGGTCAAATGGATCGTTTTTGAGGTAAGTAAGGTGAAATGGATCGTTTTTTAGCTAACTTAGGTGAAATGGATCATTTATGAGCTAACTTAGTTGAAATGGATCGTTTTTGACCTAACTTAGGTGAAATGGATCATTTATGAGCTAATTTAGTTGAAATGGATCTTTTTGAGCTAACTTAGGTGAAATGGATCATTTAAGAGCTAATTTAGGTGAAATGGATCGTTTTTTAGCTAACTTGGTGAAATGGATCGTTTATGAGCTAAATTAGTTGAAATGGATCGTTTATGAGATAACCTAGGTAAGATGGGTCATTTTGGAGTTAACCTAGGTGAAATGGGTCATTTTAAAGCTAACGTAGGTAAAATGGATCATTTAGGAGCTAATCTAGGTAAAATGGGTCATTTTTGAGCTAACTTGGATGAACTGGATCATTTATAAGCTAACCTAGGTAAAATGGGTCATTTTAGAGCTAACTTAGGTAAAATGGATCGTCTATGAGCTAACTAAGCTAATTATGCAATTTTTGACATAAGTAAGCTAAGTACAGATCGTTTTAGAGCTAACTTAGGTAAAATGGATGGTTTTGGAGGTCAGTAAGCTTATTAAGTCATTTTGGAGGAGAAGAAGCTAAGTCTAGGTCATTATGGTAAGCATTGGAGGAAATAAAGCTAAGTCTAGGTCTTTATGCATGTGTTAAGAAAAACACTAGATAAACTTACCAAGATCCAGGAGGTGTAGGAGCGGGGTGGCTCATGTCGGTAGCTGGAGGAGGATCATGCGATGCTTGTCTGGAGTTACGCTGCACGAAAGATCATTTCCAATGTCTTTTTAGCATGATGACACTCAAATGTTAAGACTAGCAAGTAATGTCCATTCAAATAAAACTCACCGTGGTCCCAGGAGCAATCACTGGCATCGGCGGAGCGGTCTGACCTGTCTTCTCGCACACAGACTGCACATTTGGTTTTGATGACTCAGTCATACTAGTTAGTAATGAGACAAACACTACATGAATGTTTTGGCTAATCTGCAGAAGAAACTTACCACAAGGAGCTCGTACATGGCCCTTGCCTGCATGTCATTCCGTGCCCTCTCCTCCTCCATCATCTTTGTCGTCCTCTCCTCCAACTCCCGCTGCCTCTCTGCCGCCTCCGCCAGAAGTTTCTCCGTTTTATCTCTCTCACTCTGTATAGCAGCCTGCAACACCACTCACATGACCATTTGTAATCATTGATGGAAGCGCACACAATGTAATGGAGAAAGATAACTGAGTACGTATCACTAACCTTGATGGCGAGTTGCACTGGCCATTCACGAGGCCTTATCTCAGGAGCGGAGCTCGACTGGCGCGCCTTGATCTCCGGGAGAGTGCTAGGACAACGGATAAGTCCATCTCCAATGGCTATGGAGCCATGGGACCTCCCGCCACCAGATATCATCACCAGCTCTGGATCAATGGGACCCTGGCTCGGGTTAAAGTCCTCCCCTTTCCTCGCCTTCCCCTCATCTCTATATCTCACGAGCTTGTTGTGGGAGGAGATGTTGGTGAAGTTGTTTGCATCATCGAGGTCAGACTGAGAGAAAGCCTTGACTTTCTTGAAAGAGGCAGTGTGGGCCATGGCATACAGGTCGTACACCTCTGGCACCTTATCCGCCTTATTGTAGCGTGCCTGAAAGAGAGAAACAATGAAAATTAGTAATTAAAGGGCTCAAGCTAGCATGATGAATGAATTGCATGAATCATGAAGCAAACCACATACCCAGTTGCGCCCGAACTGATATAAGTTGGAGCTGCCTTGATGGTGTGGCACACCTTCCATTTGGGCACGTTTGTCCTTGGCCTCGTTGTGGAGGGCTAGCCATTGTTTTGAGCACCACTCATCGACCAACACCTCCCAACAATCCATCCGATCCGCACACCATCTCGGAGGCGCCTAAGTTAGCAAATAGAAACTTGAGTGCTACGGCTAAGAATTACTAAATGAAGGAACTTAAGTAGAGAAGGCCTTAAGAATTACCTTCATGTACTGCTCCTTACTCATGAACTTATCGCGGCACACCGGCTTGGTCTTCTTGATACCACGCAAGGCGTAGTAGTCTCGAACAGCCTGCACCCGAGCCTCGTGCCGTAAGTTCTAGAGTAGGTGCTTGCAGACGTTCTCGATAACATGTGCCGCGTCCTCCTCGTATCCCTCCTCACACCTGTAGAATGTATGCAATCAAATGAGACAATATTGATTAGTACAATTAATAACTAGCTAGTTGAAGATTTTTAAATGTGTAAAGGAGAAATTACCCAGAACTTTCTGATCACCATGTCTGCCCTCGTGTCGCACACGACACCGTCAATAATCTCATCCGGCGGGGTCGGGGCAGCCACGTAGTGCTCCCGGCTCAATCCAAGCTCTGGAAGCCGACCCTCACCAGGCAACGTGACAAACCCTGGGAAGTTTTGCCGGCAAAGAACTCCAAGGACGGAGTTGGGCCGGCGGACACTATGATGGTGGTCCCAACCCCCGCAGCATGACAAGGCCAACGCATTAGTTATTTGAAGAAACGTGAATGCAGAAGGTACAAAAATATTAAATGCACTTACATACCTCTCCCCATCAGGGAAAATCAACCACCTCTGCTCGTGGGTCACCGGCACGGACGGGAGCCGTGTAGCACCATGCTGGTAGACGTTGCCCCCCTCCTCCCCCTCCTCATCAGTCAGCTCCTCGCCATCATCAGCATGGCCACTCGGCTCCCCGCCATGCTCAGGCTGACCCGACCAGGTACCCCATCTAGACGTGTGCTCCTCCGGGGTCTCGTGGGCCGAAGGCCCGTCGACCCGAGGCTCGTGGGCCGAAGACTCGTGGACCGGAGGCTCGTGGACCGGAGTCCGTGCAGCCTCCTCCTCAGACGAGTCCACCCTAGCAGTCACGTGCTCGGGTGAAACAGCTGGGGGCGGTGGCGAGGAAGGCGCCGTAAGAGTCGCCCTACCTCCTCTCCCGCGACCACGTGCTCCACCTCCTCTCTTCTTCTTACCTCGTCCCCTGCTGGGCACCGCGGTGGACGAAGAAGGGCCCGGCGGTGTCGCCATACTGTCCAGCAACGCTTGGCAGAGAGGTGCGTGTGGAATGGAAGACCTCGCACCACGCGTCGACGAAGAAGGGGCCTCGGCGCGCTCCCGACCAGCGCCCACCATCTTTCAACACCTGCCATGACAAAGAATAAACGAAATTAGTACAACATAAAAAAGTACCGACATGAATAATAATAGGTATATCACTTAAGTGTATCATCATCAAGTACAACATAAAAAAATTGAATACCTGACACTACTAATAATCTCGATCAGTATCATCAATAAATGCATAATCATCATCATCACTATAATCAATGATGGGCTCATAGGGTTCATTGGCATCAACATGTGCAAGGCAACCTTGACGTAATCGGTCAAGCATTGACAGGTCATCCGCAGCAGTAACCTCTTCTTGTTCCGGCTCTTCTTGTTCCTCCTCTGGGGTGATGTCGGATTCATTGTCGCTGTCTACTTCAATGTTTTGGGGTGAAGTATAGCGGTTCTTGAAACGCTTTTTGGAAAGACGTGTCTCTTGGAAGAATTCTCCTTCATATGTGTCTGGGTTAATGTGAGGTTCATAATCCTCTTCCTTTGGGGGAGAAAGTCTAGCACGTGGCGGCACTTCATAAATGACATCCCAACCTTTCAGATTTGGATTAGTTTGGCAGGCCCACGGTAGATAGAATACTTGGGTCGCCTGTTGAGCCATAATATAGACATCAGGAACATCTAAATGAGTGCTTTGGTTGATTTCAACTAGCCCTATATGTTCATGAGTCCTTCTAGTCTCCTTCGGCTGAAACCAATAACATTTGAAGACTACGACATTCGGTGGGTTTTCACCATAGAACAGAAGTTCATAAATTGCTTCAACTCTCCCATAATACTCGGTACCTCCTTCGCCGATAGCAGATACACAACAATTTGTAGACTTTCGGTCGGCCATAGATAGCTCTTTGCCATAGGTACGAAAGCGATACCCGTTGATGTCGTACTTGTCAAATGAACGGACCTTATAGTCAAAACCATTAGTGACTTGTCTCAATTCGGCGTCCATAGACTCTGAATTATCCTACAAGTTTAATACGAAAGGATTGTTGCATTATGCACAAATTAGCGAATGAAATGAAATTGTCTAATAGAAATTACCGTTTGTTTGAACCAAGAGATGAAACCGGGATAGCCACCTCCTTGCTTTGCGAGAAGCTCATACTCTTCGACGGAATCCTTTTGGATCTCCGCTCCATACGAGAATATGGCGACGTATCGACTGTATGACATATCCAGGAATAAGAGTAGTTCAAAGGAAATAGAAGTTGCGAAACAATGTACCGAGAATTTACTCGATGTACGGCCGCACTTCTATCAGGTTGTTGAAGATATACAACGAAATGGTCCGCCATTCTTCGTTATCCAAAGATACTGGATGTGAAACACTAGCTGGTGCGAGATTCCCTTTGAATAGGCTGAGGTTGGATCCACCCTTTTTAGGCTCGTCAGCATTGTACCGAGGCTTCGGATTATGCAAATGACGATTTTTGGCTTCGTAGTGCGCTGTTACGAAGTTTGCCGCCTCCTCTGTGATGAATGCCTCAGCCATCTATGCTTCAATTACGTTTATTTTTACATTTTTCTCGAAGCGTCTTCTGCATCCTCTCAGTTGGGTAGCACCAAAGATTTTGCACGCCCCCCCCCCCCAATCTTGCCTCGGTCGGGAGATGCAAAATCAAATGCTGCATTGGATTAAAGAAGCCCGGTGGAAAGATCTTCTCTAACTTGCAGATCAACTCCGGCGCCAACTCTTCCATTTCTTCTAGCACGCCACGCGATAGTTCTTTCGCACAAAGAACACGGAAGAAATAGCTGAGTTCTGCCAGTACTAGCCATTCATCCTCAGGGATGAAGCCACGCAACATCACCGGCATTACCTGCTCAATCCACATGTGCCAATCATGACTCTTAAGACCAAATATCTTCAGTTTATCAAGATTCACTCCCCTCTTTAGATTCGCTGCATACCCATCGGGGAACATCAACTGCTATTGCACCCACAAGAGAATTTCCCTCATAGCTGGCCTTCCAAGATTGAACCATGCCTTTGGCTTCGTCCAGTTCTGCTTTCCTTTCGGTTCTTTCATGTTTTGTAACGGCCTATCACATAGCGCCTCCAGATCGACTCTAGCCTTAGTATTATCCTTTGACTTCCCATCTATGCCGAACAATGTACCAAAAAGTGCCTCGGCGATATTCTTCTCAGTGTGCATCACGTCGATGTTGTGTGGGCAAAGGAGGTCTTTGAAGTAAGGCAGATCCCATAAGCATGTTTTGTGAGTCCATGCGTGCTTAGTATTATACCCCTTGAAGTACCCTGGACGTTGTGGATCTGGCTCGAGAGCGTTTAACTGATCCAGGGTCTGTTGGCCTGTCAATGCAGGTGGTGCAGAGTTTTTGACAACTCTACCCCTGATGAAGTTCTTCTTGTCTTTCCTGAACTTATGGCGAGGATCCAGGAACTGTCTATGCATGTCGAAGCAAGAAAACTTGCGACCGGCCTGAAGCCAACGAAACTCAAGAGCTCCCTTGCATGTGGGGCACGGGAACCTTCCATGCACACACCAGCCAACGAATAGCGCATACGCCGGCAAGTCATGCGTCGAGTACATGTACCAGACATGCATTATGAAGTTCCGTTTGCTAAAGGCGTCGTATGTCTTGAACCCATTATCCCAGGATTCTTGCAATTCGTCCTTAAGCGGCTGCATGTACACATTCATATTTTTGCCCGGATAGTTGGGTCCTGGAATTATCAACGTCAGGAAAATGTTCTTTTTTTGCATAATCTGTCCGGGGGGAGATTGAGTGGAAAGACAAATACGGGCCAACAACTGTATTGGGCTGCCGTCATACCAAACACACTGAACCCATCCATGCTGATGCCGACTCGAGGATGCCTCGGATCTGCCGCTTTGTCAGCATGTAATTCATCAAACTTTTTCCACGCAACACCATCCGATGTGTGTACCATCATCAGATTCCCATCTGCATCTAGTTTGGTTCTTTTGCCTGTTTTGTGCCATGTCATCTGTCTGGCCGTCTCTTCGACCATGAAAAGACGTTGAAGTCTTGGTACGATTGGCATATACCGAAGAACACTAACGGGGATTTTGGTCTATGTCTTCTCACCCATACCATTGTCTACCACAATATACCTGGAAGACTTGCAAATGGGACAATAGTTCAAGTCCGCATAGTCAAGCCTAAATAAGGCACATCCTTTCTCACAGGCATGTATCTTCTCATAGGGCATCTTCAGTGCACGGAGGATTTTGTCCGACTGGTACAGGTTTGCAGGCATTACATGGCCTTTGGGTAGAAAGCGTCCAAATACTGTCATAATTGCGTCATAGCATTCTCTGCCCAAGTTGAACTGAGCCTTCAGAGCCATTACTTGTGAGATGGCATCCAACTGACAAAGCTCAGTGTGCTCATGGAGCGGACGTTTCGAAGACTCCAACATTTCATTGAAGGCCTTTGCAGATTCCTCCATCTCCTCGTCCGAATCCCGAGCATCATCATAGCCTTGCACCATGTTTTCCATCCCGGTACCATGCTCGTCGGTGCAACGACGATCCACCTCAGCTCGGTCACGTTGGGCAGACTCACCATGAAATGTCCACACCGTATAATCGGGCGTAAAACCACTCTTCTGCAGGTGTTTGCCCATTTCAGCCTCTGTCTTCTTTTCCCAATTGCCGCACTGGAAATAGGGGCACCAGGTTTTCTTTTGGCCATTTGCAAATGCGGCTTGCACAAACCCCTTAGTTTTTGTGAACCATTCAGCGCTCCATTTGTTCTGACCAGTGTGACCGGTATACATCCAAGCACGGTCACTCATCTTGTCTTTCAGAGCTACTGGACACACAACAATTATATATGTAATTCACCATGTATATATTCATCAGTTGATCTACTTTGTCAATTTTATTACGTCCATGCAACCTACACTCTAATAGGTAATGATAGGTCCTAATCCCACCCATGTATGTGTAGATTGGGTTCATTTTCCCATGCTATGCTCCGGATCCGATGCAAAATTTCGGCAGCACCTCCCCGCTGTTCTCCTGATACACGTCTCTGCAATAAACAGAGAGGATGTGTACCCGGAGAACAACAGGGGAGGCACTGACGAAATATATGCGTCGGATCCGGAGCAAAGCATATGGGAAAACGAACCCAATCTACACATACTCGGGCTGTCCATGGATAGTGTTGGACAATTCGAAAGAATCAAGATTATAAATATGCAAATGCATGCATATTTATAACTATGACGCTTTCAAACGGGAGACACATATTGGTTACGCATACTGATGATTCAAGACACATATATAGCTAGCTATCAAGTTTCATCGGAATAGATCAAATAATTAATGGGGGAGGAGGACTTGTCATTTGTGCTCACCCACGAACGAAGGGGCAGAGCTCGTCAAACGCACGGCGAGGTCGTCGAACACCAAACCTCACAGCGATGAAACAACTGCACATTTAAAACTACACGATCAACACAATTATATATGATGTTTTTCATAACAAAATCGAAAAATATATGACCTGACTAATAATTCACAAATATATGACCCCGTTGGCCTCTGGAAGGCCAAAGAACACCTTTTCGGGAGGTGTCGGTGGTCGGGGTGTCCTGTCGGTGTCGGGGTGCCGTGTCGGGGTCGGGGTGCTGTTTCGGGGTCGGGGGGTCGGGGTGTCGTGTCGCTGTCGGGGTAGTGCCGTGTCGGTGTCGGGGTGTTGTTTCGGGGTCGGGGTGTGGTGTCGGGGTCAGGGTGTCGGGTCAGGCTCGGGGTCGGGGTGTCCGGTCAGGCTCCGGGGGTCGGGGTGTCGGGGTCGGGGTCTCGGGGTCGGGGTGTCGTGTCGGGGTGCCGGGTCGGGGTCTGGGTACCGTGTCGGGTCGGGTTTTTTTTCCTTTTCTTCTTCTTCCTCTTCTTCCTTTTCTTCCTTTTTTTCCTTCTTCTTATTCTTCTTCTTCTTCTTCCTCCTTTCCTTTTTCCTCTTCTTCTTCTCCTCCTCTCCTCTTTTTTCTTCTTCTTCTTCCTCTTCTTCTTTTTTCTTCTCCTCCTCCTCTTCTTCTTCTTCTCCTCTCCTCTTTTTCTCTTCTTCTTCTTTCCTAAAACTAAACTAAACCTAAACCTAAAACTAAAAAAATAGAAAAAGGAAAAAACTAAATCTAAACCTAAAACTAAACTAAAACTAAACCTATAAACCTAAAACTAATCCTAAAACTAAAACTAAATCTAAACTAAACATAAAACCTAAAACTAAAAAAACAAAAAAAAGGAAAAAAGGAAGCAGAGACTCACCTGGGTGGAGGAGGGGGGCGGTGCGGCCTGGGGCGGCGGAGGAGCGGGGCCGGGGCGGCCTGGGGCGGCGGCGCCGGGCCCGGCCGGGGCGGCGGGGCGCGGAGGTGCCGGGGAGCCGGGGCGTGGCGGCGCCCAGACGGCAGGGCGGGGGGCGCCGGGGCGGCGCCGGGGTGGTGGGGCGACGGGGCGGGGGGCGCTGGGGCGGCGGCGGGGTGGTGCGACGGGGGGGGGGGTGGCGAGGGGGGGGAGAGAAAGAGAGAGAGAGAGAGAGAGGGGGTGTGGGGCGCGGCCGTTAACACGTGGGGCCCTCCCTCTTTGCCGTCCGCCACCCTTTGCCGTCTGCCTTCTTGCTCTTTGCCGTCCGCTAGCGGACGGCAAAGAGGGGGGCCGTTAGGTTTTTTTGCAGCTCGTCAGTGGGGCCCCTCCCTCTTTGCCGTCCGCTAGCCGACGACAAAGAATCTTTGTCGTCCGCTAGCGGACGGCAAAGAACTGGCTGATGGCAAATTTGGTCTTTGCCATCAGCCAGTTCTTTGCCGTCTGCTTTTTGGAAGCTGATGGCAAAGAGCTTCTTTGCCGTCTGCTAGCAGACGGCAAAGAACTGGCAGATGGCAAAGTAGCTGATTCTAGTAGTGTAGACTTGAAGCCATACGCATACTGCTGGCCTATGCAAATCATCATAACATACTTCTATATCAAATGGATGTGAAGAGCGCTTTTCTCAATGGCAAGATTGAAGAAGAAGTGTATGTTGCACAACCTCCTGGCTTTGAAGATCCAAAACATCCTGACATGGTGTACAAGCTCAACAAGGCACTGTATGGCCTCAAACAAGCCCCTCGGGCTTGGTATGACACACTCAAATACTTCCTGAAGAGCAAAGGCTTCAAATCTGGTTCCCTCGACCCCACTCTCTTCACGAAGACATATGATGGTGAACTTTTTGTGTGCCAAATATATGTGGATGACATTATCTTCGGCTGCACCAATCAAAAATACAGTGAAGAGTTTGGATATATGATGCAAGAGCAATATCAGATGTCCATGATGGGTGAGCTGAAGTTCTTCCTTGGTCTTCAAATACGTCAGCAACGCAACGACATCTTCATATCTCAAGAGAAGTACCTCAAAGATTGCCTGAAGAAATTTGGTATGCAAGACTGTAAAGGCTTCACGACGCCAATGCCAGCCAAACATCATCTGGGTCCCGTCGACAATGGTAAAGAGTTCGATCAAAAGGTATACCTCTCCATGATTGGTTCTTTACTTTATCTATGTGCATCTAGGCCAGATATTATGCTTAGTGTTTGCATGTGTGCTCGATTCCAAGCGGCACCAAAGGAATCGCATCACTTAGCTGTGAAGCGAATTCTTCGATATTTGGCTTACACCCCAACACTAGGGTTATGGTATCCAAAGGGCTCAGAGTTTGATCTGGTTGGATTCTCGGATGCTGATTATGCTGGTGACAAGGTGGATCGCAAGTCTACATCAGGCACATGTCATATTCTGGGACGATCACTTGTATGTTGGTCTTCAAAGAAGCAGAACTGTGTATCTCTCTCCACTGCTGAATCTGAATACATTGCTGCTGGATCTTGCTGCGCTCAGCTTCTGTGGATGAAGCAAACACTCAAAGACTATGGCATTCATCTGAAGCAAGTGCCACTCTACTGTGACAATGAAAGCGCCATCAAGATCGCCAACAACCCAGTTCAGCACTCGAAGACAAAGCACATTGAAATTCGTCATCACTTTCTCAGAGATCATGTTGTGAAGGAAGATATTGATATCATACACGTCAACACTAAAGAGCAATTGGCAGATATCTTCACCAAGCCCTTGGATGAGAAGAGATTTTGCAAGTTACAGTGTGAGCTAAATATCTTGGAATCCTCAAATGTCCTGTGATCAAGCACACATCCTAACACTTATGCATATTGATGACTTAGATGTGCAACACACGAAGTAAAATATATCTTCAATCAATGAAGACATACATTCTAAGTGTGAATACATTAATGTGGAATTTGACTTCGGAGCGCCACGATAATTGTGCGCCGTGTCTGGGTCTAATACTTCCTATACGGTGGGTAACGCCACCACCAAATTCTTCTGTTTGAAGTGTTTTACCCATGGCGTTACACTTGCTATGTCTTCACATTTTGTTTGTCTCCATTCTCAACTTGTCTTCATGATTATCTTCACTATGTTGGTTTGATTGTCTTTCTCACATATATATACATATACTAGTATTCTGTCCTCTACAGCATTCACTTATAGCTATGTCTTCTTGTTGAATCTTTTGAACTAAGTGAATGTGATCGGACCCTAACCTCTCTATGCTTTCTATCTCAAACTCTATCTCTCCAAATCATATGCATTCTCTTGAAACCGTCGAAGGTCTTCTCTGTGTCCTTGTCAGCAGAAGATATAGAGACAAACATTAAGTCCGCTTTCAATGCTAATTCCTTCACCTGAAACCCGGAGAAGTGGGAACGACCCCCGACAATCCAGGCGTGCGTGGGAACGTGGAACAACCTCCGATATGTTGCATGATGGCCACGTGTCCTTTAGATGTGAATCGCCAGGGGCACCTATGTAATAACACTGTGCCGTCCCTGTCCCTATAAATACACGCCTCACCACCGTCATTATCCTTTCTTCCACTCTCGCACGAACCCTAGCGCCACCGCTAGCCCTCGACGACGCCGGCGACAAAGCGCTTAGCTTCCGCGACCTCTCCGACGCCGTCCTCACGCCGGCCGCGGACATCGTCTTCTCCGCCGTCGCCGTAGGTGTCCTCCGTCGCCAAGTTAGGGCACGGACGATCGAACTGCTCGGCCTCCTCTTCCACTCCGTCTAGCAGTTCTTCGTGTGGTAAATAAAACTTCCTTTTTACGGCCCCTTTGATCCTATAGATTCGTTACTTTCTACCACAAGCAGTTTCTGTTCACACAAGTTGGATCTATTTCATACTGCATCTCATAATATGCCTAGTATGTTCACTTATGCTTCACAAAGTAGTTAGATCCCTCACTTGTACTGATCCGTGGATTCGTACAAATCTGGAACCAACTCCTTATCTATGAGTGAATGTCTTCGCACGATGAGGTCAATGTCTTCTAAACTGATTTATCTTCAAAATCTTCTGAGAATGCATATGACCTCTTCCCCTTCCCTCGCACCTTAATGCTGTCACAGATACATGTCCGTGGGAGAATCCCTTGGTTCTCATAGTCTGCATTCATTTACAGAATTCTTACAGCATCATATAAATTCTCCCGAAGCCAGTTCTTGTTTGTCCAGCAAGAGAAAGCCTTTGAAGCCTTTGAACGTGTTGAAGCCATTCAGTTTAAAGTTCATGGCTGCAGATAAATCAATAAGGAAGGGTGGCAGAAAGCGTCGAGGTGAAACATCAAGAGATCTGCCCGATGACCTCTCAGAGATGTACAAGACAGATCCAGAAGAGGATTACAATCAGCGCAAGACCCGAATCCAATGGATTCGAAGATATTGGGCAGAATAATGGTTCAAGTACCGGTTTGTGACCAAGGAATATGCTGAGAAGAATGCCATCAAGCGACCATGGGGAGACATCCTATACAGAAATCTTCAACCCAGGTCCAGAGATGAAGCCATTGAACAAGGCTTCTATCCCTGCATGGTCCGTGGACCGTAGTCTGCGGATGCTGACCCATCGTCATTGCTATGGTGTCGTGACGACAATCTATTCAAGCGCAACTTCCAGTTTGCCCAGAATTCGGTGAAGCAGAACAAGAAGTCATTGGGACTAGACTTCAACCCTGGTCCCTCTGCTCCCCGTGCCGATGGCACCCGCGAAGCTGAACCCAATCTAGTTGGGCCCTTCTACAACCTGGAAGGTCTCATCACTCATATCATGGTTCAAGGGACAGCCGTGGATGAGCCTGCAGATGATGCTGAATCTGATGAAGCGCCTGCACCGCTGAAGCCAAAGAAACTGAAGCAGCCTAAAGCTTCAAAGCCTGCCTCAGCACCAAAAATCTCACGGGCGAAGCCACTGGCTACTGCACCTCCTGAAGACAGTGTGCAGTCTGAAGATTTGTCACGCATCTCCAAGCCCTCGAAAGTCAAGATGCCTCTGCAACACACCAGCCAAGAACTGACTGCTGCTGCTATTCTGCGCAACGACGCTATTGATCTGTCCAGCGATGAAGATCTTGCAGATGACGCTCTTGAGCAACTGATCAAGAGCAAAGAAGAAGCAAAAATCTTCAATGACTTGCCTCTCTTTGACTAGGCAATCATCCGCAACTTCATTGATGAGTGGTTTGACACGCCCAACCTCAGCTTTGAAGATCTGCAACTTCCAATTGGCCTTAGTGTCGCCTTCCATGGCGCCATTGCTTCAGAGCTAGCTATAGCTCAGTGCATCGTTGAACTGAAGCAAAAGATCGAATTTGAGAAAGCTCAGTTCAAGAAGCACATGGCCAAGCTCAGCGTGCAAGAGGTCAAAAATTTCAAGATCATGCTGCACAAGCTCAAAGAAGCCTTTCTCAAGAAGAGTGAAGAAGCTCAAGGTTCTCGTGAGCGCATGAAGAGCCTGGCTGACAAGTGTGTGCAAGCCTACAATGAGGCTGAGAAGCGCAAGGCCCTTGCTCGTCCTGGCATCGATCCCAGGATGGCTGCCAAGAAGAAGAAGAAGCCAGCTGTGGCCGAACCCAAAGCACCAAGGCAGGAAGCACATCACATTGTCTTCCCAGCTAACATGACTGGCTCGAAGCCAAAGGTCAGGTCAACTGCTTCAGAACTGAAGAAGACGAGGACTGCTGAGGCTGAAGCGAGAAAGAGGAAACATCCTGAAGCCTCTGCTGCTGCTCCCTCGAAGAAGAAGCGCAAGACCAAGAAGGATCGGGCTACTACCACAGAGCCCTTAGTTGTTGAACCTATCTCCATGGTTCGCCCTGCAGCTGAACATCAAGAGCGCCAACTGACTGTCCATGAGCCTGCTTCCACAGAGGCTCATGAAGCTGAAGACATTCTAGCAGCTGATCCCACCGCTGCTGAAGACATTGGTCACCATGACAATGTTGAAGATGATCTTCAAGAGGATGGCTTCTCTGAACGTTTTAAGTTTGAATCCACACCTCCAAGAAGGACTGTACTGCGACGAACTCCGTCTCTTGAAGACTCGGAGTTCTCTTCCTCCGCGGCAACTGTGAATGCCAGAGTGATCGAGGACGAAGACGTTGCCACTTCACCGCTCCCTACTTCTGCACGCACCGACACTGCCCCGAGTTCGTCTGCACCGCCGAACAACACTGACGACCTTGCTGCCTCACCTACTCCTCCTGGGAACGAGTAGACGCTCTATGTCTTCAAACCTTTTTGGTCCTTACTGACAAAAGTGGGAGAAGCATATGAGTTTGATAGTCTTCAAGCGGGTCCATATGGGCGGTTCCTTTATGTTTTTCCTAGTGTTTACAACTCTCGTTTTGATATATTTGGTTATTTGAGTTGTAACACTTAAACTCAATGGTCGTCTGCTACTTATTTGCTATTCTGTGATGCGATGATAAATTCTGCATGTGCGACGATAAATTCCGCACTTAGATCATTTTGCAGACGTCCATTTTTCATTATGCATGTCATTATCTTCACATACTTTTCATGCATGATGAATTGTCATCATAAGTTGAAGAGGATCTCCACAAGTACAACCTGCCATGTGCATTTGCATTCCAAAAGCAAATTACTTATATGCACATCTTCAGGGGGAGCCCTTGCAACTTATGAAGACAATTCCCTATCCTTTACAATTTCACATATTATATTCCCCGTTGAAAACTTCAACTAGTTTGTCATCAATCACCAAAAAGGGGGAGATTGTAAGTGCATCTAGTGCCACCCCCGGTTGGTTTTGGAGTATTGACGACAAACCTAGTTGAGGGACTAATGTGTTTGTGAGAATTGCAGGATAACACAGGTAGAAGTCCCTCATTGATTCGGTTTTCCTACCAGATATGACCCCTAAAAATGTATGAAGACATTGAAGTCAAAGGTGGTATGTGAAGACATTCACATTGAAGACTATGACAAGAGAAGACATCGCATGAAGACTATGGAGCACGAAGACTTAGCAGTTTCGTCGTTCTGTGTTTTTCTTTGTTGAGTCATAGGAACCACCGTACTGTTAAGTGGGGTCCAAGAGAACCATTCAGAATGACTGAAGTGATGCTTAACCAAAATCCTATGTCTTCGAGTGAAGACTATGAGAGCGAATCTTGTCCAGAGTTGGACAAGTCAGCTTTGCTTGTAGCCTAAGTAAAGTTGCCGTGTGTGTTTGAAATCTGACCGTTGGAACACGTGTCAGTTCCTTAGTGACCCAGGGTCATTTCAGATAAATCAGGTCAGGTTGCCTAGTGGCTATAAATAGCCCACCCCCTACAACCATAAACGGTTGGCTGCTCGGAGTTAAAGCACGGCTTTTGTCATTTGAGAGCAACCCACCTCGAAGCCTTTGAGAGATAATTCCTTGAGAAGATAAAGCCCTAAACACCCAGAGCCAAAGAGTGTTAGGCATCACTTAAGTCTTCCTGTCTGTGTGATCTGAAGACTTATTACACTTGAGGACTGTGAATCCTCCAGCCGGTTAGGCGTCGCGTTTTGAGCATCCAAGAGTCATTGTGGATCGCTGGTGAATGAAGTCTGTGAAGGTTTGGAAGTCTACCTTGAAGACTTACCAGAGTGATTGGGCGAGGACTGGGTATCCTTAGCTCAAGGGGAATAAGGTGAAGACGAGGTCTTCTGAGTTGAATCTCAGCCTCCCTAACCAGACGTACAGTTGTCACAACAACTGGAACTGGTCCAACAAATCATTGTCTTCAACGAGTCACTGGTTTCATCCTTCCCTTCCCTTTACTTACTGTTTGTCCTTGTGAAGTCATTGTACAATTGCATCACCATTTGACTTCACGGAGTGATTACTTGTTCTGATTGGCTTCACAATATCTTCCTACCTGATCCTTACTGCCTAGCTGCTATTAGTCATTGTGCTTTCACTTCATTGAATACTTGACTATGGTTTGCCTAGTGTAGTCTACCTTCCGCTGCATGGTAATAGGTTTATTTCTATCATTTGTCTTCGAAACTTACATGTTTTGAAGACTTTCATAAAAATCGCCTATTCACCCCCCCCTCTAGTCGATCAGTAGCACTTTCACTTTCGGTGCAAATTTAGAACTATGACGAGGATCTCTAATCCAAAATTTAGCACCGAAGACTTTGAAATAACTCACATTGGGTTTCTTGTCAGTGAGGAGTTCATATGCAGTCTTCTTGAAGAATTTGTGAAGATATACCCTGTTGATGATGTGGCATGGAGTATCAATTGCCTCAGGCCAAAAGCGAGGAGGCGTCTTGTACTCATCAAGCATAGTGCGGTCCATCTCAACAAGAGTCCTGTTCTTGCACTCCACAACGCCATTTTGCTGAGGAGTATAAGGAGCGGATAACTCATGAGTAATACCAAGTTCATCAAGATAGTCATCAAGACCAGTGTTCTTGAACTCAGTTCCATTATCACTTTTGATGTGCTTGATCTTCACAGCAAAGTTGGTTGAAGCCCTCGAGGAAAATCGTTTGAAGACTTCCTGCACTTCAGTTTTGTAAGTGATGATATGCACCCATGTATATCGAGAATAATCATCAACAATGACAAAGCCATATAATGATGCAGCATTAGTAAATGTGGCATAGTGAGTAGGGCCAAAGAGATCCATGTGAAGCAATTCAAATGGTCGAGTAGTAGTCATGATAGTCTTCGCTGGATGCTTGGCCTTGGTAATCTTTCCAGCTTCACCAGCTCCACACAAATGGTCCTTGAGGAATTTGACACTCTCGATGCCAATGACATGCTTCTTCTTCGCGAGCGTGTGTGCAGATTTATCATGCCAGCATGACCAAGTCATCGATGCCATAGCCAGCCTTCTGAAGCTTTTGCAAGTAGACATGTAGCAGGTTGTGGTCCTGTAGAGAAATCAACAATATACAAATCTCCTATCCTAAAGCCTTCGAAGACTTTGGAATTTTCAGCTTCCATGATCAGAACACAACGATACTTGCCAAATACAACAGCCATATCGAGATCACAAAGCATTGAGACAGACATGAGGTTGAACCCTAAGGACTCGACAAGCATGACTTTGTGCATGTGTTGATCCTTTGAGATTGCAACCTTACCTAGACCCAATACCTTGCTTTTGCCTTTGTTAGCGTAGGTGATATGCTTCAGATGTGATGGAGATAGATCAGAGTCCATCAATAAGCTCCTATCACTAGTCATGTGATTTGTACTCCGTGGCTTTGGGTTGATCATCCTGTAGATGAATTAGTGCAACTTACGAACTCATATACTTCATCATTGAAGAATATGGTATTAATTTCATCAGATCAATTTCATCAAGCAATAGAATAGATAAAGCAGTATGAGGACGTGAGAAATGAAAATTCATTTCTTCATGATTAGCTTGCGTCCTTTCAAGAAAATTCAGGTCTTCAGCAAATTCTTCAAACAATTAAGTTCGTCTCGAGACCTATCCCTGCATAAGAGGTTAGTTCTTTTTCTTCACCACCCACATCTGAAGGGGTGGCGAAGAGTCCATCATTCTGCGAGCTCCATAAGAGAAAGGTGGCATAGATGCCAATCCACTTCGTTTCACATAAGAGGGGTTAGGGTAAGCATAGGAGTAAGCAGAGAAATTCTTCGAGGACTTATGAACATAATGATTTGAAGAATAATGCACATATCCATAATCCTTAGATCTTCCCTACGAAACAGACGGGTTAGCACGATGATGCTCATATGAGGACTTTGATCCTTTTGAGGAATTTGATCCATGTGAGGAGTTTGGTCCGTATGAGGACTTGGATCCATATGAAGAATTTGGTCCATATGAAGAATTTGATCTAGGGTTCCTATTCTTCACAGGTGGTGTCATGATGACATTCACCTGAAGATTTTCAAGGCACCTTTTGGGAACCCAGATTTTCTTAATAGGAGAACCATTCCCGCAGTTAGTGCCAACATATCTAGAAAATACTTCACCATTCTGATTTTTGAACAGTTTATAATTGGAGTCAAATGACTCATCAGAAGAATATGAAGATTCACATGTAAAGCCAGATAAAGTAGATGGATCCACTAAAGGTCCCTTTGCAGCAACCCATGAGGTTTTGGGATACTGCTCAGGTTTCCAGTAGGTCCCATCAGCATTGAGTTTCCTCTCAAAGGCAATACCCTATTTCCTAGGGTTCCTGTTGAGGATCTGCCTTTTAAGCACGTCACAAAGAGCCCGATGCCCTTTGAGGCTTTTGTACATGCCTGTCATATACAATTCCTTCATCCCTGCATCATCAGTGATACTAGCAATGTCCTCAGATGAGGAATTAGTGATAGCAGAGGCAGTTGAAGAATTTGCAGCAATGGAAGTATTTGAGCATTCAGGTGAAGAATTAGCAATTTCACGTTCAATGCACTTCAAACATGGAGGAACAAATTCATCCTGAGTAGCGTTGATCTATTGAGAAAGTAATGAATCACGCTCCTTCTGAAGATCTTCATAACTCACTCTAAACTGCTCAAGATCCTGCTTTCTTTGAAGAAATTCATAAGAAAGCTTCTCATGATCAGATAGGAGAGTGTTATGATGACCTTGAAGATTGTCAAACTTGGACTGAAGTCTCTGAAGATTTTTAGTCAAAATTTTAGTGCAATCCATTTCATCGCCCAACATATCGTCGCTCTCATTTAGCATGTTTTGAACTTTTTCCAAAGCTCTTTGTTGTTTAGTGGCAAGGGAAGCAAGTTTGACATAACTGGGTCCAAATTCATCACCAGATTCATCATCACTAGACTTAGATAAGTAGCATTCAGTTACCTTGGCACCTTTTTCCATAAGGCATGGTGCAGAGGATGATGATTATGAATTGACAGTCATAGCCTTGCGCGATTCCATGAAGTCCTCGAACCAGGGTTCATGGTGAGATCGATGACTTGGATAGACCTCAGAGAGTCGGTCCCAGATTAGTTTCGCATGGCTGAGATGCATAACGTTCCTGAACTGGTTTTGTGACAAGCTGGAGCAAATGATGTCCTTCGCCGTGAGTTTGAGTAACGTGTACTTGCGAATATCATCAGCCTCCGCCATCTTGCATAGGTTAGTGAGACCAATTTCGGTGACGGTCCAGAGTTTGCTATTCATCGCTATGAGGCGCTTCTTCATCATGGCCTTCCACTTGGGATAATCATGACCTTCAAAGATGGGGCATGTCATAGTCTTCATTCCTGTGGTCGACATAACTAAAACTCCAGGCAGTTAAACCAAAATCACACATAACAAGGGAGTACCTTGCTCTGATACCAATTGAAAGTGCGTTATCGACTAGAGGGGGGTGAATAGGCGATTTTTATGAATTCTTCACTAAGGAATTTCAGGGTGAGGAAAAGAACTACTTGCAGCGGAATAAGTACTCAAAAGTAAACATAATAGAACATGAGCATGGTCTTCATGATGAAATGAAAACAAGCACAGAGTACAGAAAGCGTAAACACAAGATAACACAGAATGAAGACAAACAGACTAAAGAAATTGAGCTGAGAAAATAGAGAAAGTCTTCAGTCAAAGTCATCAAACAGATATGAATAAGCACACAACACATAAATGAGGAAATGGAAGGGTTGAGGAAATAGAACCAGGTAGCTTGGTGAAGACAATGATTTGGTAGACCAGTTCCAACTACTGTGACAGTTGTACATCTGGTTAGGGCGGCTAGGTATTTAAACCCGAGGACACACAGTCCCGGACACCCATCGCTGAATACGTAGCTCAGGACACTTAGTCCTCACCGTATTCCCCTTGAGCTAAGGTCACACAGACCTCGCCCAATCACTCGTGGTAAGTCCTCAGGTGACTTCCAAACCTTCACATACTTGGTCACTCGGCGATCCACATTTTCCTCTTGGATGCTCTAGACCATGACGCTAACCGCCCGGAAGATGCATAGTTTTCAAAGGTAACAAGCGTTGGATCCACGCAGGATCAATCTCTTCAGTGACGCTCAATCACTTGGGGTTTGTAGGTGTTTGGGTTTGGGTTTTCCTCACTTGATGATTTTCACTCAAAGTACTCGGAGGATGGGATGCTCTCAAATGACAAGTGTCAGTTTATCTCGGAGCAGCCAACCAGCTAGTGGTTGTAGGGGGCGGCTATTTATAGCCTAGGGAGCAACCCGACATGATAAGACATAAATGCCCTTCAATGATATGACCGTTAGGTGGGTAGATATTTTGGGACAGCTAGCGCATAGCACAACAATGGTCGGAATTTTGAGTATCAAATTCCTCAGGGCTATCATGTTCCTCACTGTGTAGGCAAATCAGCATTGACGAATTCCTAACTCCTCAGTCAGAACAAATTCCTCAGAGACCAGAAGAACTTCGTCTCTGTCACTGAAGAAATTTGACTAAACTGTATGAGATTTCCAATGGCTTCACTCGAAGGGATTGGTAGATGTAGCATTTGAGTTGTGCATCACTTGGAAAAATTTTCCTTAGTATTTCCTTGACCCCCTTTAACAGTACGGTGTTTCCTATGACTCAAGAAAGAGAAAATGAAACTGCGAAACCAAAAGTCTTCATGCTTCATGTTCCTCGAATGAATACCAAGTCTTCAGGATCACACCAATTTCTTCACTTTCAAAGTCTTCAGAAAGTCTTCAGAAATCCAAAGTCTTCAGTCGAAGAACTTCATTTTTAGGGGTCGACTTTGTTTGTAAATATCAAACTCCTCATAGACTTATAAGCCTGTGTACACTCACAAACGCATTTGTAGGTGTTTGGGTTTGGGTTTGGGTTTTCCTCACTTGATGATTTTCACTCAAAGTCCTCGGAGGATGGGATTCTCTCAAATGACAAGTGTCAGTTTCTCTCGGAGCAGCCAACCAGCTAGTGGTTGTAGGGGGGGGCTATTTATAGCCTAGGGAGCAGCCCGGCATGATAAGACATAAATGCCCTTCAATGATATGACCGTTAGGTGGGTAGTTATTTTGGGACAGCTGGCGCATAGCACAACAACGGTCGGAATTTTGAGTATCAAATTCCTCAGGGCTATCATGTTCCTCACTGTGTAGGCAAATCCGCACTGGCGAATTCCTAACTCTGATACGTCTCCGTCGTATCTACTTTTCCAAACACTTTGGCCCTTGTTTTGGACTCTAACTTGCATGATTTGAATGGAACTAATCCGGACTGGCGCTGTTTTCAGCAGAATTACCATGGTGTTATTTATGTGCAGAAACAAACGTTCTCGGAATGACCTGAAACTTCACGGAGCAACTTTTCAGAAAATATGAAAAATACCTGCAAAAGATGAAGGCCAGGGGGACCACCACCTATCCATGAGGGTGGGGGGCGCGCCCCCTACCTCGTGGGCCCCCTGTTGCCTCTCCGACTCCAACTCCATATATTGTGTTTCGGGGAGAAAAAAATCAGAGAGAAGAAATCATCACGTTTTACGATACAGAGCCGCCGCCAAGCTCTAAAACCTCTTGGGAGGGCTGATCTGGAGTCCGTTTGAGGCTCCGGAGAGGGGAATCCGTCGCCATCGTCATCATCAACCATCCTCCATCACCAATTTCATGTTGCTCACCGCCGTGCGTGAGTAATTCCATCGTAGGCTTGCTGGACGGTGATGGGTTGGATGAGATCTATCATGTAATCGAGTTAGTTTTGTTAGGGTTTGATACCTAGTATCCACTATGTTCTGAGATTGACGTTGCTATGACTTTGCTATGCTTAATGCTTGTCACTAGGGCCCGAGTGCCATGATTTCAGATATGAACCTATTATGTTTTCATCAATATATGAGAGTTCTTGATCCTATCTTGCAAGTCGATAGTCACCTATTATGTGTTATGATCCGTTAACCCCGAAGTGACAATAATCGGGATACTTACCGGTGATGACCGTAGTTTGAGGAGTTCATGTATTCACTATGTGTTAATGCTTTGTTCCGGTTCTCTATTAAAAGGAGGCCTTAATATCCCTTAGTTTCCGTAAGGACCCCGCTACCACGGGACGGTAGGACAAAAGATGTTATGCAAGTTCTTTTCCTTAAGCACGTATGACTATATTCGGAATACATGCCTACATTACATTGACGAACTGGAGCTAGTTCTGTGTCACCCTAGGTTATGACTGTTACATGATGAACCGCATCCGGCATAATTCTCCATCATTGATCCATTGCCTACGAGCTTTCCATATATTATTCTCCGCTTATTTACTTTTCCGTTGCTATTGCTATCATCACTACAAAATATCAAAAACATTACTTTTACTACGGTTACCTTTTGCTACCGTTATCACTACTATCATATTACCTTGCTACTAAACACTTTGCTGCAGATATTAAGTTTCCAGGTGTGGTTGAATTGACAACTCAGCTGCTAATACTTGAGAATATTCTTTGGCTCCCCTTGTGTCGAATCAATAAATTTGGGTTTAATACTCTACCCTCGAAAACTGTTGCGATCCCCTATACTTGTGGGTTATCAAGACTATTTTCTAGCGCCATTGTCGAGGAGCATAGCTCTATTCTTTGAGTCAATTGGGATTTATATCTGCTTATCATTATGAAGAACTTGAAAGATCCAAGAACCAAGATCTATCCCTCAATTATGAGGGGAGGTAAGGAACTGCCATCTAGCTCTGCACTTGATACACCTTCTGTTTTGAGTAAGCTTGCGACACCTACACCTGCTTCTGCTATTCGTTCTGATATGTCACATGTTATTGATGATGCCACTTCTGCTATGCATGATACTTATGATGAAACTACTTCTATGCCTGATACTACTGTGCCACTTGGTAAATTTTTTGATGAACAACTTGCTAGAGCTAGAGAAATTCAAAATATTGAATCTGATGATACTGATGAATGTGATGATGAAGAATCACTTGTTATTCCTAAGGGTTATGTTTTTGATCAAGAAGCTTCTTTAGCTATTTTAGCTTGCAAAAATAGAAATGAACTAAAAAGGTTATTAGCTAAATGGAGTAAGCAATCTCTAATTGCTAGAATGAAACCTGACCCTGCTTTTGCTACTTCACCTATCTTTGTTACTGATAAGGATTATGAATTCTTTGTTGATCCTGATATAATTACTTTGGTTGAATCTGACCCTTTTCATGGTTATGAATCTGAAACTGTTGTCACACATCTTACTAAACTGAATGATATAGCCACCCTATTCACTAAAGATGAGAGAACTCATTACTTTTACATCCTTAAAATATTTCCGTTCTCATTAAAGGGTGATACTAAGATATGGTTTAATTCTCTTGATCCTGGTTGTGTGCGTAGTCCCCAGGATATGATTTATTACTTCTCTGCTAAATATTTGCCTGCTCATAAGAAACAAGCTGCTTTAAGGGATATATATAATTTTGTGCAAATTGAAGAAGAGAGTCTCCCACAAGCTTGGGGGAGGCTTCTCCAATTACTTAATGCTTTGCCTGATCATCCTCTTAAGAAAAATGAAATACTTGATATCTTTTATAATGGACTAACCGATGCCTCTAGAGATTACCTGGATAGTTGTGCTGGTTCTGTTTTCAGGGAAAGAACACTGGATGAAGCTGAAATTCTATTGAATAATATGTTGACAAATGAAAATAATTGGACACCTCCGGAGCCAATTCCTGAGCCTATTCCTAAACCAACTCCGAAGAAGAGGGGTATTCTATTTCTCAGTCCTGAAGATATGCAAGAGGCAAAGAATTCTATGAAAGAAAAAGGTATTAAAGCTGAAGATGTTAAGAATTTACCTCATATTGAAGTAATACACGGTCTTAATTTACTGCCTGTTGAAGAAATGTATGATCTTAATCCATTACCTATTGAAGAAGTACATGGTCTCGATAACCCGACACAGGTAGTAAAGGTAAATTCTCTCTACAGATATGATAAAGCTGAAATCCCATTTACTAAGTTTGCTAGCCCATGCTTAGATGAGTTTGATAAATTTATGGCCAAGCAAGAAGATTTTAATGTTTATTTTGGTAGACAATTGAAATACAATTCAAATATGCTTGAACACTTGGGTGATTATATGGCTAATGTCAAAGGTGAACTTAAACTTATTAGTAAACATGCTTCTATGGTTACCACTCAAGTAGAACAAGTACTTAAAGTTCAAAATGATTTGCTCAGTGAATTGAATAATAAGAATAATGATCATGCTGTTAGAGTTATGACTAGAGGTGGTAGAATGACTCAGAAACCTTTGTATCTTGAAGGCCATCCTAAAAGAATTGAGCAAGATTCTCAGAGAAATAATATAGATGCACCTAGTTCTTCTAAAAAGAAGAAAAAGAAAAATGATAGGACTTTGCATGCTTCTAGTGAACCTATCACTGAAACACCTGAGAATCCAAATGATATTTCTATTTCTGATGCTGAAACACAATCTGGTAATGAACCTGAAACTAGTGATAATGTTAATGATAATGTTCATGATGATGCTCAACCTAGTAATGATAATGACATAGAAATTGAACCTGCTGTTGATCTTGATAACCCACAATCAAAGAATCAACGTTATGATAAGAAAGACTTTGTTGCTAGGAAACATGGTAAAGAAAGAGAACCTTGGGTTCAGAGACCCATGCCTTTTCCTCCCAAACCATCCAAGAAAAAGGATGATGAGGATTTTGAGCGCTTTGCTGAAATGATTAGACCTATCTTTTTGCGTATGTGATTAACTGATATGCTCAAAATCAATCCTTATGCTAAGTACATGAAAGATATTATTACAAATAAAAGAATGATACCGGAAGTTGAAATTTCCACCATGCTTGCTAATTATACTTTTAAGGGTGGAATATCAAAGAAACTTGGAGATCCCGGTGTACCAACTATACCATGCTCCATTAAAAGAAATTATGTTAAAACTGCTTTATGTGATCTTGGAGCCGGTGTTAGTGTTATGCCTCTCTCTTTATATCGTAGACTTGATTTGAATAAGTTGACACCTACTGAAATATCTTTGCAAATGGCTGATAAATCAACTGCTATACTTGTCGGTATTTGTGAGGATGTGCCTGTTGTAGTTGCAAATGTTACTATTTTAATGGACTTTGTTATTCTTGATATTCCCGAGGACGATAGTATGTCTATTATTCTTGGAAGACCCTTTTTGAATACTACAGGGGCTGTTATTGATTGCACTAAAGGCAATGTCACTTTTCATGTTAATGGTAACGAGCATATATACGATACACTTTCCGAGGAAACAACCTCAAGTTCATAGTATCAACTCTATTGGAAAAATTCCATCGATTATATTTGGAGGTTTTGAATTTCCTCTTCCTACTGTTAAGAAGAAATATGATATTCTTATTATTGGGGATGTGCATATCCCCGTTGAGGTAACATAGTGTTATTCGAAATTTCTCCAGTTCCATGTTATTCGGAATGAGTTCGTTAACAAGACTTGATCAACCTTGTTAGTGGATTCCTTTTGATGACCATGAGACGGATGAAACTAGAAGGCACAACCTTTTGTACCCTACTTTTACTTTCTGTTATTTATATTAAATAAAATAAAACAAATATTTTTCTGTCTGTTATCTGATTATCCATGCAATATAAAAATACCTCGAAAATAAAAGTTCTCCAAATGCCTTGAAATTTAAATATGATTTTTTCTAGAATATTTGAGAATATTTGGCACTGAGAATACAGCAGGGGGGTCAACCACCTGCCCACGAGGGTGGAGGGCGCGCCCTACCCCCTGGGCGCGCCCCTGCCTCGTGTGCCCTCGGTGGCCCTCCTCCACTTATCCTTTCACCCACACACTCCTTCTTCCTCCCCCAAACACGAATAACCAGCTCAAACCCGAGTCCAAGCTCGTTTTGCTGCCATTTTCGATCTCCTTGCTCAAAGCACCTCTCACAAAACTGCTTGGGGAGATTGTTCCTTGGTATGTGACTCCTCCATTGGTCCAATTAGTTTTTGTTCTAGTGCTTTATTCATTGCAAATTTTTGCTGCTTAGGTGACCTTGTTCTTGTGCTTGCATGTCAAATTTATATGGTCAAAAGTAGTTTTGATGCATGATATAGGCTCTAGGCACTTGTAGGAGTAGTTGCTATCAATATTATTGAGTTTGGTTTAATTTTATTTTGAAGTTACTAAAAATTTCAAATTTTTTCAGAAAATGATGAGGAGACTTTTGAGGGGCTCATCGAGCCAAAGCTCGAAGGAAAAGGCACCGAAGCCTAAGTATAATCTGCATCGCACCGCAGAGGTTCGGGCGTGTGAATGGCCTTCCGAAGATTTCTTGAGAGCAGCCGGGATTTATGAAGATTTTCATGAATTGGCTAAGAATGCAGGCCTTACCGCTTTCCTCCATGACCAATGCGATCAGTATCTCTTACTCACAAATATCTTTGTGCAAAACTTTCATTTCCATTCTAGGAGCTCACCACCGACGGTGGAGTTTTATTTATATGATGAGCATAAGGAGATGTCACTTTATGATTTTTGTTGGGTTTGTTTAGTCCCTTTTGAGGGCAAGACAGAAGAACCACATTGCGATGATGTGGAGGGGTTTATTGATACTATCACTGTAGGGGAAACAAGGAAGGTTTTCGATGCAGGAATTACTAGCATACATTTTCCTGTTTTACGTTATTTTGCATCATTTGCTAGTCGTTGTTTAATTGTTCGAGAAACTGTGGAAACCTTGGTATCCCTGATATTATTATTTTGCTCTCTTCATAGGTAGATGCATTAATGGTAAAGATGAGGCATGTCACTTGTGTCTCCCTGACCTCAGTATTCTTCGGAGTGCTCTGTTAGGAGACAAATCTTATAATTTGGGAGCCATTGTTGCACATAGGTTGCATCTTAATAGATTTAATGGAGATTTCTTTGGTGGAATTTATGCAACCCGCATAGCTAATTTTCTTGTGTAGCCATACGCGAAGATGATATTGAATTACCTCCTGCTTATCTAGATTTTAATGCTATGGTTCACCACCAGTTTGTCGAGAGGAATGAATCACCTCTCCAGTATCGACTAATCTTTGACAGGCGCCATGCTGTCCATATGACTCTCCCTGATCCCGCCTTCTTTGATCATCAGGCAAAAGGAAGATATACTATTACCAGAGAGGAGGCAGATGACTACGAGAGAAGAGCGGAAGCCGCTTGTCGCCACACTGCAGCTCAGCAGGCGATAGCTGCTGCATCTCAGTACGACCCCAACTACTATTATGGATATCCGCCAGGCCAGCCGTGGCCATAGACCAACTTAGGCCAAAAGCCTAAGCTTGGGGGAGTACGTATTTCCCACCGACATTACATTTATGCTCACACACTCATTGCTAGATTTCGGTGCTCATACTTTTTCATTGTATCATCCATGCTAGTTTATTTCCCTTTTTTTATGCTTTCTTCTTATGAGTTTAATAAACCTTAAGAAAAACAAAAAAAATTAGTTGTAGCTTTTAGTTAGTTTAATTTCCATGCTTGTAGTAGTAATTAAAAAGAAAACCCAAAAAGATTTCCTATTCTTCTTTTGCTTGTTGGGAGTTTTCCCGTGTAAATAGTTTTATTTCTTTTCTTTCCTTTGGGGTCGATAGGAGAAGACCATAATTAAATTGTTGAAGTGGCTCTTATATGCATTATTGTTGATCTGACAAAAGAGCCCATATTGCCTTGTCTTCTCCTGTTTATTGAGTGCCTGCAGATTCCAGCTTAGTCCAATGCACATGCACTATTATCATTATTATTCACATCGTTCAGTCGTGCAAGTGAAAGGAAATTATGATGATATATGATGGACTGGCTGAGATGAGAAAAGTTGGTATGAACTCAACCTCTTTTGTTTTTGTGAATATGATTAGTTCATCGTTCCTGATTCAGCCTATTATGAATAAACATGTTTGCAATGACAACTAGAGATCATAGTTTCTTGTGCCATGCTTGTTTAGCTATGAGTTATAATGGTTTACCTTGTGTGCCAACATGCTATTGAGATAGTTATGATGTGGTACGATAGGGTGGTATCCTCCTCTGAATGATTTAAGTGACTTGACTTGGCGCATGTTCACGCATGTAGTTGAAACAAAATCAACATAGCCTTCACGATATTTATGTTCATGGTGGATTAATTTTAATGCATGTTCATGACTATTGTCGCTCTCTAGCTGGTCGCTTCCCAGTCTTTTGCTAGCCTTCACCTGTACTAAGTGGGAATACTGCTTGTGCATCCAATCCCTTAAACCCCAAAGTTATTCCACATGACTCCACTATACCTACCTATATACGGTATATACATGCTGTTCCAAGTAAATTTGTATGTGCCAAACTCTAAACCTTCAAATAAATATCCTGTTTTGTATGCTCGAATAGCTCATGTATCAACTAGGGCTGTCTGTATCTTCCATGTTAGGCGGGTTATTCTCAAAAGGAGTGGACTCCGCTCCTCACTCACGAGATAAATGGCTGGTCACCGGGATGCCCAGTCCCATGCTTTATGCAAACTCAATCAAAATAATTGCAAACAAAACTCCCCCTGGGACTCTTGTTAGTTGGAGGCACTCGTTGTTTCAAGCAAGCCATGGATTGATGCTTGTTGGTGGAAAGGGGAGTATAAACTTTACCATTCTGTTTGGGAACCGCCTATAATGTGTGTAGAATGGAAGATATCACCATCTCTTGGTTGTTATGTTGATAATGAAAGTATACCGCTCAAAATATTATTCACCTCTGTTCAAAACCGAGCTCTGGCACCTCTACAAATCCCTGCTTCCCTCTGCGAAGGGCCTATCTATTTACTTTTATGTTGATTCATCCTCCTCTTATTAAAAGCACTAGTTGGAGAGCACCGCTGTCATTTGCATTCATTACTGTTAGTTTACATTGAGTATGACTTGAGTGGATCTCTTTTACCATGAATTACAATGTCTAGTCAGTCCTTGGTCTTTAAAAGTGCTCTGCATTTATGTTTTGCGGTCTCAGAAAGGACTAGCGAGATACCATCTTGTTATATCATATTATGATTGTTTTGAGAAAGTGTTGTCATCCGAGATTTATTATTATGGTTCGCTAGTTGATTATGCTATTGATATGAGTAAACTTGCGACCTATGTGTTATTGCGAATGTGGTTAGTTATAATCTTTGCTGAAAACTTGAATGCTGGCTTTACATTTTTACGACAACAAGAGCAAACAGAGTTTGTAAAAATTTTCTTTATCACTTTTAGTTTATCAACTGAATTGCTTGAGGACAAGCAAAGGTTTAAGCTTGAGGGAGTTGACACATCTCCGTCGTATCTACTTTTCCAAACACTTTTGCCCTTGTTTTGGACTCTAACTTGCATGATTTGAATGGAACTAACCCGGACTGACGCTGTTTTCAGCAGAATTACCATGGTGTTATTTATGTGCAGAAACAAACATTCTTGGAATGACCTGAAACTTCACGGAGCAACTTTTCAGAAAATATGAAAAATATCTGCAAAAGATGAAGGCTAGGGGGCCCACCACCTCTCCACGAGGGTGGGGGCGCGCCCCCTACCTCGTGGGCCCCCTGTTGCCTGTCCGACTCCAACTCCAACTCCATATATTGTGTTTCGGGGAGAAAAAAATCAGAGAGAAGAAATCATCGCGTTTTACGATACGGAGCCGCCGCCAAGCCCTAAAACCTTTCGGAAGGGCTGATCTGGAGTCCGTTCGAGGCTCCGGAGAGGGGAATCCGTCGCCATCATCATCATCAACCATCCTCCATCACCAATTTCATGATGCTCACCGTCGTGCGTGAGTAATTCTATCGTAGGCTTGCTGGACGGTGATGGGTTGGATGAGATCTATCATGTAATCGAGTTAGTTTTGTTAGGGTTTGATCCCTAGTATCCACTATGTTCTGAGATTGATGTTGCTATGACTTTGCTATGCTTAATGCTTGTCACTAGGGCCCGAGTGCCATGATTTCAGATCCGAACCTATTATGTTTTCATCAATATATGAGAGTTCTTGATCCTATCTTGCAAGTCGATAGTCACCTATTATGTGTTATGATCCATTAACCCCGCAGTGACAATAATCGGGATACTTACCGGTGATGACCGTTGTTTGAGGAGTTCATGTATTCACTATGTGTTAATGCTTTGTTCCGGTACTCTATTAAAAGGAGGCCTTAATATCCCTTTGTTTCCATAAGGACCCCGCTGCCACGGGAGGGTAGGACAAAATATGTTATGCAAGTTCTTTTCCATAAGCACATATGACTATATTTGGAATACATGCCTACATTACATTGATGAACTGGAGCTAGTTCTGTGTCACCCTAGGTTATGACTGTTACATGATGAACCGCATCCGGCATAATTCTCCATCACCGATCCATTGCTTACGAGCTTTCCATATATTGTTCTTCGCTTATTTACTTTTCCGTTGCTATTGCTATCATCACTACAAAATACCAAAAATATTACTTTTACTACTGATACCTTTTGCTACCGTTATCACTACTATCATATTACCTTACTACTAAACACTTTGCTGCAGATATTAAGTTTCCAGGTGTGGTTGAATTGATAACTCAGCTGCTAATGCTTGAGAATATTATTTGGCTCCCCTTGTGTCAAATCAATAAATTTGGGTTGAATACTCTATCCTCGAAAACTATTGCGATCCCCTATAATTGTGGGTTATCAAACTCCTCAGTCAGAACAAATTCCCCAGAGACCAAAAGAACTTCGTCTCTGTCACTGAAGAAATTTGACTGAACTGTATGAGATTTCCAATGGCTTCACTCGAAGGGATTGGTAGATGTAGGATTTGAGTTGAGCATCACTTGAAATTTTTTCCTTAGTATTTCCTCGACCCCCTTTAACAGTACGGTGTTTCCTATGACTCAAGAAAGAGAAAATGAAACTATGAAAACAAAAGTATTCATGCTTCATGTTTCTCGAATGAATACCAAGTCTTCAGGATCACACCAATTTCTTCACTTTCAAAGTCTTCAGAAAGTCTTCAGAAATCCAAAGTCTTCAGTCGAAGAACTTCATTTTTAGGGGTCGACTTTGTGTGTAAATATCAAACTCCTCATAGACTTATAGACCTGTGTACACTCACAAACGAATCGGTCCCTTAACCTATAAGTCTTCAATACACCAAAATCACTAAGGGGCACTAGATGTACTTACAGTTACCTAGGTTTCCCATGATAGCAGCCTCCTTTGCAAGTTCAGCAAGAAGTTTCATTCCCTCTTGTCCCTTTCTGGCCACTTCTTCCATCTTGCATCCATCTACACAAGAATATAATAATGTTAACACATTCAGCATCAACAATATAGAAAAATATTCGTCACAACATAGATACGACTCAACAACACAAGCAAATATTCTCACAACATAATCATGTTTCAACAATCAAGACATATATAGTTCACAACACAAGCAAATATGATTGATATAATGTAACCAAACGTAGTTCTACAACATGAGAAAATATGGTTCTCAACACGTGCTTCAACATATCCTTATCATGCTCCCTCTCTAGATAATCAAACCTCCCTTATTTTGTTTCAAGAACATTGAAGATTTCCCTAAACTCAGGCTTCACTATAAGAGTGAGGGTTGTGTGCATTAGAGCAGTTTTTTCTTTCACACCACAATCATTCACCAACTTCATGACCTCCTAAATGTTGGAAAACGTAGTAGAAAACAAAAAATTTGCATCTGCAATCACCCAAGATCAACATGAAGATGCATAATGGGTTGAGATCACGACCGTTACCGTCACCGAGTTGCAGCGAGAGAAGAACATGTCGGTGTAGATCGTACTTGGAGTCCCTCAAACCGCCGATGAATGATCCCTCGTACCGCCCATGAACAGTCCCTCGAACCAAAGACCAAAAGCACGACCTCTCTACTTGGTTGCAAGCGTGCAACCTTCACAATCCGGCAGCGCTTCGCCATGCAAAACTAATCGTCGTTGGAGAATTAGAGGGAGAAGATTAGAACCACATTAGGTTTCTTATCTCTCCCTAATAATAAAGCACGGATTGAGTCTCCGGGTTCACCGTCACGCCTTTTTTAAATAGTCCCTACAGTTTTCTAAAATTAACCTGCAGTGCCTATTTTATTTTAGTTGATCCGGACCGTTTCGTTAAAAAAATAACTGGCCATCGCACGGAGTGTCGCTACTCCAGCCACAGCCAGCTCCGTCTCCTCTGTCCATATCCCTCGCGTCGCCCTCCTCCTCCGCAGCCACTTCGCGCCATCACATCCCTGCTTGCACGCGACGCGAGCTCGCACCTTCCATGGTGCCTGCGCCTCCTTCTCCTTCCCATGAGATACAAAGAAGAATAGGCCGGAGGCGGATCTGGCTGCTCCGACGGCTGGACGGAGCAGATCCGGATCGAGATGGAGAGGTGGCCGGAGGTAGCCTGCTGGGTATCAGCGAGGAAGGAAGGAACCAAAAAGAGGGACACCAACGACCAAATGATGTATCAACGCCCGCCAGCGATGGCGGTGGCCTGCACAGTAAGGCAGAGAGGAGAGACGGGACAACGGCTTCACGGGCGAGCTGGGCCGAGGCGGATCCAGCTGCTCTGGCGGCGGGATGGAACAGATCCGGACCAAGATGGAGAGGTAGCCGGAGGCGGCGAACTCCAAGGTGGGTGCTGCGGTTGTTCCATGGCGGCTCTCGGAGAAAACACGTGAGAGGGAGATTAGATTTTTTCGAAAAGGAGAGAGAGAGAGATTAGATAGAAGGAGAAGGGAAAGCCGAGAGAGGAGAGGAGGAGAGGGGCGCTGGCTGGCCTGGGGCAGAGGAGCTCCTTTGCCGATGCGATTGGAGGAGGTAGGGCGAGGCAGCGCCGGGAGGTGGCCTCGGGCGCACAGGCTCGATCTTTGGGGGAGCTGCAAGCCGGCTACTAGAGAGGCTCCCAACGAGGGCTTGTGGAGATGAAGAGAAAAGGGGGATTTTGCTGCGTTCAACCTTAGAGATAAGATGGACTGAGCTTTAAGATAAAGATCGGCTGCATAGTGTGTAGCTCCACAAGGATGTGTGGCGCACAGGTCGGGCTGATTACTTCACGCACCAGTAATTATCTCATAGTACGTGGACGTGTACACGTGTTTGTTGTCCGAATATAAATGCATATGTGCTCAGACTTTTTAGGTTGGATTTGGCTCTGTTTGTTTCCTTACACATATTAGGACACGTGCTCATATTGACTGACTATTAAGACGTGAAGACGGTAAGACTAATATATATACACATATTAGGACACACGCAATGAAAACATATAGATTGCAACGAATATAAATTGTCTTCACGAATTTTTTATCCCGGTTCATAGAAGTGCATATAATAAACATATGGAGGAACAACCACGGTTGCATCTAGGTAAAATTACTTTGAAAGTGTTGCATGCTCACTATTTTTATTGTCGGATGACATTTTAAAGATTTGTATGCTGATGTGGTATGCTTTTTCACAAGGCCTCGACAATCTGATCTACAATGTTATACTGAAGTCAAACAAAAAATGTGAACACCGGAAACATACATGCCTGGGCGCCGGATGAAGTATTCCACATTTTTACCGTCTGATGTCAGTAAATAAAATAAGCATTGTTTGTACGATATTCTTATTATCAGTAATCTAAAGATAGGATTGCTCACCTGAGTGACTACGATTTATGTCCCATGTTTTGATCTAGCACCCCAAAAAATTCTATTGTAAATTAATCCATTGTTTTTGTCATCATTAAACTTATCCTCTATCTGGCCAACGTAATTCATGACAATTGGGGTTCGTTTCGCAGTGAAGTGCGTCAACTTTTTTTCTTTCGTTGCAACGCACGGGCATGTTTGCTGGTTATTGATAAAACACATATAATTTCCCACAAAAAGACCACACATATAATACATATGGACTTAATGTTTTTGACAAAAATTTGCAGTTGTCTACTATCTGACTCTATCATGTTGGACGTCAAGGAGACGTGGTACATGGCACCTATTTCAACTACGGCCAGGGCTCCGACCATTCGTGCCGACACCATCGAGATAAAGGTCAGAATCATGGATGGCTACGGACGACTTATCCGATACCAGGAATCCCATCTCGCTCATTCTGTCAATCGCATATATAGCATCAAGATCACATTTGCACTCACAAAGTTTCCGGTTTCTTGCGTGGAAACTGGAATTTCCTCAACTGACCACATTGTTGTATAACTTTCCTAACTTTCAAAGAAGAATTCGAAAATTCACAGCTAATACACCATGCATTGTCTACCTACTGCAGCCTTTAACATGGCTAGCACATTTTTTACTATGACGAATCTTAACAAAGTTCGTCATCCATTCCCAGGAGGGCTTTGACTTCCTTCACTACTTATAAGTTGAGCCGTTTAACTACTTCATGGTAATTGGTGATTTAGTTCAGACGATGCATGCATCAAGTTTAACAGAGACTGGTGTTGAATAGATGGATAAGTTGGCAACCATTTGTGATGGTAGCAAATATTAGGATTGACAACATGGATGAGTCCGGCGTGTAAGCTTTTGTTTCTCCCGTTGCAACGCACGGGCACATTTGCTAGTTATGAGGAAAAGAGGATTAGCCTAGCTCCAATTATTCAACTAGGACCAACCAGAACTAGAACTAGAAGAACTAGAGGAGGCTCCAAAACTTGTATGAACAGTAGAGCAAAACCCCTAGTATATATAGGTTGGAGGAGGAGGAGAGGGAAGCCACCAAAGGGGGAAAGTCCCCCATGGGGGGTGATACATCTCCAACATATCTATAACTTTTGATTGTTCCATGCTGTTATATTATCAATCCTGGATGTTTTATAATCATTTTATAGTCATTTTATACCATTTTTTGGTACTAACCTATTGACATAGTGCCAAGTGCTAGTTGCTGTTTTTCCATTTTTTTACATGGCAGAAAATCAATATCAAACGGAGTCCAAATGCCACGAAACTTTACGGAGATTTTTTTGGACCAGAAGGAACATAATGGGCCCTGGCTACGCCTAGGGGGTGCCCCAAGGGGAGCATAACCCACCAGGGCGCGCCAGGAGGCCCAAGCGCGCCCTGGTGGGTTGTGCCCACCTCGGGTGGCCCCTCGGACCGCCTCTTTGCTCTATAAACACCCCAATATTCCCAAAACCCTAGGGAGTCGACGAAATATTGATCCAGCCGCCGCAGAGTCCAGAACCACCAGGTCCAATCTAGACACCATCTCGGATGGGGTTCACCACCTCCATTGGTGCCTCTCCGATGATGCGTGAGTAGTTCTTTGTAGAGCTTCGGGTCCGTAGTTAGTAGCTAGATGGCTTCCTATCTCTCTTGATTCTCAATATAATGGTCTCTTGGAGATCCATATGATGTAACTCTTTTGAAGTGTGTTTGTTGGGCATCCGATGAACTTTGAGTTTATGATCAGATCTATCTCTTTTTATATCCATGAAAGTATTTGAGTTTCTTTGATCTATTTTATGCATGATTGCTTATAGCCTCATAATTTTTCTCCGATATTTGGGTTTTGTTTGGCCAACTTAATCTATTTATCTTGCAATGGGAAGAGGTGCTTTGTACTGGGTTCGATCTTACGATGCTTGATCCCTGTGATAGAAGGGGAACCGACACGTATGTATCATTGCTACTAAGGATAAAACGATGGGGTCTATCTATACATAGATAGATCTTGTCTACATCATGTCATCGTTCTTATTGCATTACTCCGTTTCTCCATGAACTTAATACACTAAATGCATGCTAGATAGCGGTCATGGAGTAATAGTAGTAGATGCAGGCAGGAGTCGGTCTACTAATCTTGGACGTGATGCCTATGTAGTGATCATTGCCTGGATATCGTCATGAGTATTTCAAGTTCTATCAATTTCCCAACAGTAATTTGGTCACCCACCATTTGCTATTTTTCTCGAGAGAAGCCACTAGTGAAACCTACGGCCCCCGGGTCTCTTTCTCACAATATTTTCCTTTGCGATCTACTTTTCCTTTGCGTTTATTTTCAGATCTATTAATCCAAAAATATAAAAAAATACTTTGTTGCACTTTATTTTATTTGCGATCTATTTATTCGATCTATTACATCTTTCTCCCATCAACGCACCAACTTCTAGCACTATTACCCGAAAGGGATTGACAACCCCTTTAACACGTCAGGTTGCGAGTATTTGTTATTTGTGTGCAGGGGCTGTTTACGTTGTGTTGCTTGGTTTTAACGCAATCGTATTGAGTTAGCTAGGATACTAGTCAGTTAGTATAGCTAGTCTATCAGTATCTCCTATAGCTTATCTAGCACGAGATAGAGTTGTTCCTATCCGGCCAATGTTTGTTGTAACAAACTCTATACCATGTATATCTCCTGACTATAAATACAAGACCAGCCTGAGGCAATTACTCACGGCAAATCATCTCTTCCAACTTGGTATCAGAGCAGTAAGATCCAATCTTGCCCACCATGGCCGGCTCCACCGCTGCTCCCATCTCGAACACTTTCGATGCCCTTTCCACCATCACGCCGGCACCCTTGCCGCCGGCTCCTCCTCTTCCGCTCTGATCTCCATCACCACACTCGGCAACCTCATCATGCTGCGCCTCATGCGGGACAACTTCATGTTGTGGAAGACTCAAGCCGTCCCCGCCCTTGCCTTGACCGGTTTGTTCGGCTACGTCACCGACACCAAGGAAGCACCGCTGGAGACCCTCACACAGGGCACCGATGATGCAGCTATCGAGGTCACCAACCCGGAGTTCCTTAGCTGGTACTAGAAGGACTAGCTCTTCATGATCGCGCTCCTTGGCTCCATGACCGAGGACATCCTTGGGAAAATGACCCAAATCACCACTTCCACTCAGGTCTGGACTACCTTGCATGATTTTTTTGCCTCATAGAATCGTGCACGCATCATGTAGCTACGTTATCAACTCTCCAATCTGAAGAAAAATGACCTCACTGCCATGAAGTACTACCGCAAGATGCGGGGCTTTGCTGACTCCATGGCCTCCATCGGCAAGCCGCTCCAAGATGACGAGGTGCTCGGCTACATACTCGCCGGACTGGGTCCCGAGTTCGAGCCTCTGGTCACGTCGATTACGACGCGTGACGACCCCATCAGCCTCAGCAACTTCTACGCCTTCTTCCTCAGCGCTGAGCTTCGCCTCGAGCAACAAGCTTCGTCCGGCAACATCCACCCATCCGCCAACGCTGCTGCATGCAACTATGATGGTCACCGCGGTGGTCAAGGCGGCCAAGGCGCACTTGGTGGACAAGGCGATCAGGGCGGATGTGGTCGTGGAGGCCGTGGCCACAACAATGGCCGGAGTAACCTGAAGTGTCAGGTCTGCTCCAAATTCGGCCATGACGCTCTCCACTGCCACAATTGCTTCAACCACGCCTTCTAGCCGGAGGAGCAGCATGAGCACTCCGGCAACGTCGCCAGCACCGGCTCTGGCTCCTACTCCATTAACATGGACTGGTATGTAGATACTGGCGCCACCGACCACCTGACAAGCGACCTTGATCGTCTTAGCCTCCATCAGCGCTATGGTGGAAAGGACAATGCGCACGTAGCCAACGGAGCAGGTATGTCTATTGCACATGTTGGTCATTCCACTATACCTGGCTCATCCAAAAATCTGCATCTACGTAATGTTCTGCATGTTCCACACGTCAACAAACATCTCCTATCTATGCGCAAACTTGTTTCTGATAATGATGCCATTGCTGAATTTCACCCTCATGTGTTTCGTCTTAAGGATCGAGCAACGAAGGCGGTTCTTCTTCAAAGTAGATGCCGCAATGGTCTCTACCCGGTGCCAAGCTACAAGCAGTCGTCCCTCGTGTCCGGTCCTTGAGCTCTCTCTAGTGTCAGGCTATCTTCAGATTTGTGGCATACAAGATTAGGTCATCCGTCCAAAAACATCATTGATTCAGTTCTTAGGATAAATAAATTTTCTTGTGCACCCTCTAGCGATTCTAGTGTTTGTGATGCATGTCAACGTGCAAAAGTTCATCAGCTACCCTTTCGATATTCTACTCATGTCACTCATGCTCCTCTTGAAATTATTCATTCGGATGTATGGGGTCCTGCTATTACCTTTGTGGGTGGTTTCAAATATTGAGTTTTCTGGATGATTATAGCCATTTTACATGGATCTATCTCCTTAAGCGTAAATCCGATGTTGAACAAGCCTTCTACACTTCCCAAAAACATGTTGAATGCATGCTCGATGCTAAAATTAAAACTGTTCAAACGGATTGGGGTGGCTAGTATCGCCGTCTCTCGCTTCTTCCAAAAGGAAGGCATTGCGCACCAGGTCTCCTGCCCTCACACCTCCCAACAAAATGGCATCGCTGAACAGAAACAACAGCATATCATCAAAACAGGCATCGCCCTTCTCGCTCACTCCTCCCTTCCGGTTCATTTCTGGGATGAGGCTTTTCTCACAGCTTGCTATCTTATTAATCGCATGCCCACTCAGGTTCTCCAAAACTCCACACCAGTTTCCTGTCTTTTTGGTGACAAACCTGATTATACCTTCCTTCGCGCTTCTGGTTGTTCCTGTTGGCCAAACCTATGCCCCTACAATAACCGCAAGCTAGAATTCTGCTCTCGGCAATGCGTTTTCTTGGGATATAGTTCCATGCATAAATGCGTTTTCTTGGATCGCTCAAGCAGTCACATTTATATTTCACGTGATGTCATATTTGATGAGCATGTGTTCCCGTTCTCCACTAGTTTGCCAGCGGAAAATTCCTCCTCCATACTCTCCACACCGCCTACTCTTTTTCCTATCACAGAGCCGACTCTAATGGATGATTGCATGCGCAATTATGACACGACTTTGCTATCTGATGCTACGTGTAGTTCGTCTTTCTCTCCTGCAGGTGCTGCTGGATTGGCCTCCAGCAACTCTATGTCGGCATGCACACTAGGTCGCTCCGATGTAGATGGGATTTCTCAGCAGCCGCATGAGCCCACGTCTCCATCGACTCCCACTGGGCCGGATGCCTCGGTCTCGCCCGTGTCACCGGCTGGCCCTTCCGCTGCTGACGGGGCGGGCAGTGCGGCGAGCGACTCCGCATCCAGCTCAGCACATGGGCCTTTATTCGTTGACTCGCCGTCTCCATCAACCTCCCAGGCCATCCCCGACGTCGCCCCTGCGAGTGCGCCACATCCGATGATGACCAGGATCAACGACAACATCGTCAAAAAGCTGGTGCCGAGCGACGTCACTGTTCGCCATGATCCATGTCAACAGGCGTTTCATGCCGAACCACGCTCCTATCGTCAGGCACTTGCCGATGATCACTAGCGTCCAGCCATGGAGTCTGAATTCTCGGCTCTTCAGCAAAACAAGAAATGGACACTTGTTCCTCGTCCTCCTGGCAAGAACATCATTGGCTGTAAGTGGATTTTCAACCCTGGATAAGTTCAAGGCACGTCTCGTTGCTCGCGGCTTCACTCAGCAGTATGGGATCAACTACTCGGAAACATTCTCTCCGGTAGTCAAACCAGCCACAGTGCGTCTTATGCTCTCTCTTGCCGTCTCTCGTGGCTGGCATCTCGGCAGGTGGACATCATCAATGCTTTTCTCCATGGAATTCTCGCTGAGGAGCAACCACCGGGTTTCCAAGATCCCTCTTGTCCAGATTATGTTTGCAAGCTCCATAAAGCGCTTTACGGTCTGAAGCAGTCGCCTCGGGTGTGGTATGCTCGTCTCAGTGAGTGTCTTCAGCAGCTCGGTTTTGTTCCCTTGGTTGCCGAGACCTCGCTGTTTATCTTTGTCCAAGACAGTGTCACCATCTACATGCTTGTTTATGTTGACGACATCGTCATTGTGAGCTCTTCCTCTTCGGCTATGACGCATTTGCTATGCCAATTATCCGCTACTTTTCCTGTCAAAGATCTTGGTTCTCTCCATTATTTCCTTGGCATTGAGGTGCTTCCCAATTCCGAGGGAATTATTCTTACACAGCAGAAGTATGCTCTTGATTTGTTGCAATGTACAGATATGGCGAATTGCAAAGTGATAACCCACAAGTATAGGGGATCGCAACAGTTTTCGAGGGTAGAGTATTCAACCCAAATTTATTGATTCGACACAAGGGGAGACAATGAATATTCTCAAGTATTAGCAGCTGAGTTGTCAATTCAACCACACCTGGAAACTTAATATCTGCAACAAAGTGTTTAGTAACAAAGTAATGTGATAGTAGTGGTAACGGTAACAAAAGGTAACAGTAGTAAAAGTAATGTTTTTGGTATTTTGTAGTGATGATAGCAATAGCAACGGGAAATTAAATAAGCGAAGGACAATATATGGAAAGCTCGTAGGCAATGGATCGGTGATAGAGAATTATGCCGGATGCGGTTCATCATGTAACAGTCATAACCTAGGGTGACACAGAACTAGCTCCAGTTCATTGATATAATGTAGGCATGTATTCCTAATATAGTCATATGTGCTTATGGAAAAGAACTTGCATAACATCTTTTGTCCTACCCTCCCGTGGCAGCGGGGTCCTTACAGAAACTAAGGGATATTAAGGCCTCCTTTTAATAGAGAACCGGAACAAAGCATTAACACATAGTGAATACATGAACTCCTAAAACTACGGTTATCACCGGTAAGTATCCCTATTATTGTCACTTCAGGGTTAACGGATCATAACACATAATAGGTGACTATAGACTTGGAAGATAGGATCAAGAACACTCATATACTGATGAAAACATAATAGGTTCAGATCTGAAATCATGGCACTCGGGCCCTAGTGACAAGAATTAAGCATAGCAAAGTCATAGCATGATGTAACATCCCAAAATTCTAAATTTTGGAATGTTATATTAAATAAATCACTTTAATTATTTGTTTGATTGTGAGTGATTGATTGTGTGAAATTGAGTGAAATTGGAAACTTTTTGAAAGTTGAATGAGAAGGAATGAAATGACTTCCCAAACTTTCATCCTTGCATTTGATCTCAATGAAATTCAAATTTAATTCATCACCACAACCCTAGAGTGAAGAAAACATGACTTCTTCCAGAAGCAAAAAAGGGTTTCGAAAGATTTTTTAATTTCATTTTGAAGGTGTTTCAAATTTATAAACTTTATGCAACTCAATGATTTTCATGAGAGAAGATAAAATGACTTCTTCAAAACATATGAAATATGAGTTGGAAGTATGAAGAAAGGTTTGAAGATGGTTTGAATTTTTTGTTAAATTCAAAACCATTTGAAGTTATTTGGTTTTATTTCAAATTATTTTCTCCAAAATTAAAATATATATAAAATAGGGTAAAATTATTCCCTACATTAGAAAAATGGAGAAAATTGAGTTTGAAATAATTTTGGTGTTTTAAAGTAGTTTTATTTGAATTTTAATTGCATCAGTAGCACTTTTGATTTATTAGAATTTATGTGAATTTGATTTCACCATGTAAAAATGTTCATGTTGTAGGATTTATTCTTCCAGTCATTTTGATATATTAATATGTCTATATAAAAGTATTATTGTTTTTCCTTTATTTTGTTTTCTTGTCTGCTTTATAAAAAAAAATTTAGCCGAAGCCAACGGACCAAGGGCCCACCTAACTTTCTCTCTCTCGCTCTCCCTCGGCCCATCTACGCGCCAGGTTGGCCCAGCAGCCACGCGCACGCCCGGAGCCCCTTCGCCTCTGGTCGCCCGCTCCCTCCTCGCTCGCCCTGTGCCGCTGACCGCTGGGGCCCACTGCCCGATCGCCCCGCCCGCATCTTCCTCTTCTTCCTCCCCATGCCAGAACCACCGCCGCCGCCGCCGTATCCCGGAGATCGCGGGATCCTCCCCGTCCCCTCCACCAAGGAAACCCCTCCCCTCACCCCGTTCTGCCCCTTCCTGACCCCCGAACCCCTCTCCATCGCCTGCAATCCCTCGCCGGAGCCCGAGCTCCGCCGCCACGCCATTGCCGCCGCAGCACTCGACCCCGACCACCTTGCCTCCACCAATGATACCACCGCAACCCCATCGCTCGTCCGCATCTCCCCGTGCCTTCGCCCGAGCCCGAAACCCACCGGAGCGCCGTCATCCGCCGACGCCCGAACGCCAACGCCGCCTCAACCTCACCGCCGTCCTCCTCTGACGTCCCCGTGCTCACCGCCGACCACCATCGGCATCGCCGTTGTCTTCCGCATCGCCTGGGTGTCTTCACCATCATCGAGGACCACTGGAGGCCTCACCTGCATCGTCCCCGAGCCGCCACCGCCACCGACGACCTCCCGGAGCTCGCCCCACGCGGTGAGCCATTCCCCTCCGTCCGATCTGTTATTGAACGCGCTAGATTAGATCTAACGAACGGTTAGGTTTTTTATTTATAGACCGGTTTAGTTTCCGGTTCGTTTCAGTTTTATTCGGTTTAGATCGGTTCAGGTCGAGTCGGTTTAGCCGACCGATTTCTTTTATTTCGTATGTGCGCAGTTTAGTTAGTTTTCGGCCGAGCGCCGTTTAGTTACGGATCACCCACCATTTTAGCCCAGTAGCAATGGGCCACTTAGCTAGTGCCCGATTTTTTTTTTGTTTTTTTTGTTTCTGTTTAAAAAAAGAACAAGTTTCAATCTTATATTGCTTGTATCTTTTAGCATACTTGATGTTTTTGAGTGATTCCGAATTGCAATGTGGCACAAATTTTATGAAGTTTCTGTTAGTTATTTGAAATTTGGAATTTGAGTAGTTTAAATTTGAATTAGTTCAAATATGCTTCAAACACCATGTTTTGGCTCTAGTTTAAACTCAAGAATAGATTTTGATTGATTCTTTTTGCTACTGTTTTGTTATTGTTTTGTTTATCCAGTAGCATGTAGTGGCTTATTTATAGTTTATTTTAAATTAGGTTTGTTGCGAAAACAGTACTGTTTTGCTTATGTAGTTGTTTTAGTTATATAATTAGTGCTTTTAATTATTTTTAGTTAATTCTTTTTGTAATTTTTTTTTCTGTTATTTAGGAGTAAATCAGTTTGATAATTATTTTAGTATTGTTTACATTTTGTCGTTTGCTAGTTGCTATAGTTGTTCTGGTGTTAACTAGTCAGTTACAATAGTTTACATACTAGTTCCTTTTGCTAGTAAATGCTTTAGTAAATTATTTTGTTGTTGTTTTATTAGAATTATATTTTCCATGCTGTATAAAAGTTATTAGAGTAATTTAGTTTTAATAAGAAAGTTTTGACTGTTATTGTGTGAGTTGGTTTCTCCCTTGTTTTCGATGAAGTTTTTCCTTGGAATTCTATTTGGTTTTCTTTGACTTCATTATTGTTTTATTTATGGCTTTTCGATTGTTATTTTGATTGCTAGTATTGTTTGCTAAGATTATTGCTTATGTGAGTATAATGTTTGACTATATAGATTTTTTCGGAGTGACGAATAGTTTATCAAAGATTCCGAGAGCGTTGCTATCTTCATCAAGTAATACCAGGTAAGTTCACTTTGAGCATGTTTTTCATACCTATATTTTTATTGCATTTAGTGTCATCCTTGCAACAACTTCTCCAGTAGTGATATTGATTCTTGTAGTTGAGTAGAATGCATGAGGTAGGAACCCACCTCCCTGTTACCAAGCCCGGGACGTATATAGTTTTAATGCTATGCTGTAGTAGACGGGGTTTGGTATGAGTGCTCAGGAGTGGTGTGAGAATGAAGGACTTTACGTCAAAGATGACAACTTCATGATGGCATCTACGAGGACTGCATCTTCAGGACTCCTCAAGATTTCGAGACGCATCTTCAGGACTCCTCAAGATTTCGAGACTCGAGACAAGAATTCAATACACACTACTGGGTGAAGGACGGTTGATGGGCACCCTGGAGAAACCAGTGGTTGGCCGGGATGCATGGAGAAGCGCCATGACATCTTGCGGAAAGCTTCACCCAGACTCAAAGAGACGGAAGAATACTTCATGCCGGAAGCTTACCTGTGCAACCGCAAGTCACTATGGGCTCTGCTTGGTTGACCTTAGTTGTGACTCTGGCTGGGACGGTGCTAGCAGATGTAGAACTATGGTAGGATTGGATGAGCACCGGACAGTGGTCAGAGGAACTCTTCGGAAGACCATGTTTCGGTCATCTTGTTCTCAAACACCCTGAAGTGCGAGAATGTAAAGAGAGGGATCGCATCTTGCGGGTAAAGTGTATAAACCTCCGCAGAGGGTAAAACCTAATCGATTAGCCGTGTCCCCGGTTACGGACAATTTGAGCCTCTGGACTTGGATCTATCTCGGAACTCAACACCGGACTGATAATTTAATTGTGGGCAACTTATGACGATTTGGGTATGGGACATCGGTTGGCGGAACCATGTCATGACAGGAAACTCCATAGTACAGACTCCTGATATTCCTTTGTTGTAGGGAAAATAAAACCAACTTTTACGCAAAAACATCAGACACAGAGCTACAAAGCCATATTGCATATATTATAGTTTTATCATCTGCTTTCCTCATATTGTGATCTTGCCGGTACATTCAATGTACTGACTTACACGGCTGCAACGTCTCATGTTGCAGATATGTTTCTTCCGACAAGTAAGAGTTACGTCATAGGGTTACGGTCTACACTCAACCTGCCGATGGCGTTGATGGGACTCCACACCCGATTATTTGTTTCCGCTGAGACTTATGAGGTATATATCAGTTTTACGTTATTTATACATGTGATTGCACTTTGATATATACATTGATGTACTGTGTGTGCCAGCATACAGATCCAGGGATGGTACAGATACACAGAGACTTGACCGTCTGAGGTCGGGTCGCTACATAGCAACATCAATCTTAGAACATAGTGGACATTAGGGATCAAACCCTAACAAAACTAACTCGATTCCATGATATATCTCATCCAACCCATCACCGTCCAGCAAGCCTATGATGGAATTACTCATGCACGGCGGTGAGCATCATGAAATTGGTGATGGAGGATGGTTGATGACGACGATGGCGACGGATTCCCCTCTCTAGAGCCCCGAACGGACTCCAGATCAGCCCTCCCGAGAGGTTTTAGGGCTTGGCAGCGGCTCCGTATCATAAAACGCGATGATTTCTTCTCTCTGATTTTTTTCTCCCCGAAACTCAATATATGGAGTTGGAGTCGGAGAGGCAACAGGGGGCCCACGAGGTAGGGGGCGCGCCCCCAACCCTCGTGGAGAGGTGGTGGGCCCCTTGGCCTTCATCTTTTGCAGGTATTTTTTTAATTTTTTGAAAAGTTGCTCCGTGAAGTTTTAGGTCATTCCGAGAACGTTTGTTTCTGCACATAAATAACACCATGGTAATTCTGCTGAAAACAACGTCAGTCCGGGTTAGTTCCATTCAAATCATGCAAGTTAGAGTCCAAAACAAGGGCAAAAGTGTTTGGAAAAGTAGATACGACGGAGACGTATTAACTCCCCCTAGCTTAAACCTTTGCTTGTCTTCAAGCAATTCAGTTGATAAACTGAAAGTGATAAAGAAAAACTTTTACAAACTCTGTTTGCTCTTGTTGTTGTAAATATGTAAAGCCAGCATTCAAGTTTCAGCAAAGATTATAACTAACCACATTCACAATAACGCATAGGTCTCAAGTTTACTCATCAATAGCATAATCAACTAGCGAGCCATAATAATAAATCTTGGATGACAACACTTCCTCAAAACAATCATAATATGATATAACAAGGTGTTATCTCGCTAGCCCTTTCTGAGACCGCAAAACATAAATGCTGAGCACCTTTAAAGACCAAGGACTGACTAGACATTGTAATTCATGGTAAAAGAGATCCAATCAAGTCATACTCAATGTAAACTAACAGTAATGAATGCAAATGACAGCAGTGCTCTCCAACTGGTGCTTTTTAATAAGAGGGTGATGACTCAGCATAAAAGTAAATAGATAGGCCTTCGCAGAGGGAAGCAGGGATTTATAGAGGTGCCAGAGCTCAGTTTTGAAATAGAGGTGAATAATATTTTGAGCAGTATACTTTCATTGTCAACATAACAACCAAGAGATGGCGATATCTTCCATGCTACACACATTATAGGCGGTTCCCAAACAGAATTGGTAAAGTTTATACTCCCCCTTCCACCACAAGCATCAATCCATGGCTTGCTCGAAACAACGACTGCCTCCAACTAACAAGAGTCTCAGGGGGAGTTTTTTTGCAATTATTTTGATTTAGTTTGCATAAAGCATGGGACTGGGCATCCCGGTGACCAGCCATTTATCTCGTGACTGAGGAGCGGAGTCCACTCCTCTTGAGAATAACCCGCCTAACATGGAAGATACATACATCCCTAGTTGATACATGAGCTATTCGAGCATACAAAACAGGATATTTATTTGAACGTTTAGAGTTTGGCACATACAAATTTACTTGGAACGGCAGGTAGATACCGTATATAGGTAGGTATAGTGGACTCATGTGGAATAACTTTGGGGGTTAAGGTATTGGATGCACAAGCAGTATTCCCGCTTAGTACAGGTGAAGGCTAGCAAAAGACTGGGAAGCGACCAGCTAGAGAGCGACAACAGTCATAAACATGCATTAAAATTAATCAACACCGAATGAAAGCATGAGTAGGATATAATCCACCATGAACATAAATATCGTGAAGGCTATGTTGATTTTGTTTCAACTACATGCGTGAACATGCGCCAAGTCAAGTCACTTAAATCATTCAGAGGAGGATACCACCCTATCATACCACATCATAACTATCTCAATAGCATGTTGGCACGCAAGGTAAACCATTATAACTCATAGCTAATCAAGCATGGCACAATAAACTATGATCTCTAGTTGTCACTGCAAACATGTTTATTCATAATAGGCTGAATCAGGAACGATGAACTAATCATATTTACAAAAAAAAAGAGGTCGAGTTCATACCAGCTTTTCTCATCTCAGCTAGCCCATCATATATCATCATAATTGCCTTTCACTTGCACGACCGAACGATGTGAATAATAATAATAGTGCGCGTGCATTGGACTAAGCTGGAATCTGCAGGCATTCAATAAACAGGAGAAGACAAGGCAATATGGGCTCTTTTGTCAGATCAACAATAATGCATATAAGAGCCACTTCAACAATTTAATTATGGTCTTCTCCTATCGATTCCCAAATAAAAGAAAATAAATAAAATTATTTACACGGGAAAGCTCCCAACAAGCAAAAGAAGAACATGAAATCTTTTTGGGTTTTATTTTTAATTACTAGTACAAGCATGGAAATTAAATTAATTAAAAGCAACAACTAATTTTTTGGTTTTTCTTAAGTTTTATTAAACACACAAGAAGAAAGAATAAAAAGGAAAATAAACTAGCATGGAAGATACAATGAAAAATTATGAACACCGACATTTAGCAATGAGTGTGTGAACATAAATGTAATGTCGGTGGGAAATACGTACCC